>NW_009602122.1:26215-40626 GCF_000690535.1 Cariama cristata
ATCATTCTACCATATACATACTTGTCACTCACTGTCTGAATGGCAGAGCTACAGAAATAAGCAAGGAAAACACAGTTCTGGAGAATGAGGTTCAAGTGGGTAACACTAAGTAAACAGAACTGTGAAAATAAATTAATACTGTGAAAATTCTATGTAGTAAGAGAAAACTGTCACAAAAGAATCGAAGTGAACAACTCCTTAATGGCTATGCTGAACTGGTGCAGTTCTTCATGTGGAAAGCCTGCTGTAGGTCAATGTGCACAGTGTAATACAGTACAGGGGGAACGGTACTTCTCCAGAGCAAAGGAAGTTAAGAGTCAGCTTTGAGCCTCCTGCACAATTCAGTGAAATGGCACTCAGTTGTGGATTACAAAAATCATAAAAACGAGACTGAAAACTGCTCCTAAATTTAGGCTGTATGCAGTGCAGTACTTGTAGCCCCTCCAAAAGGCCTACCGCCAAAGATTACATTTAAACACATGTATTTATATTAAATCTCTCACCATTTACATAGCTTCACAAGTTAAACCATATTCCATACAAATACACAGAAGCCGTATACTTCCCATAAATAATACAGTGAAAATTCATGCAACATTTACATAAAAATACTTACTTACCAGTATTATTAGTTGAGCAGTTTCAGCATGATAAAAAATTCGACATGCTCCCACAGCTTTCTTGAAATCTTTATGTGCATTTTCATTAGCACACCTAAGGAGATAAAATAATTTGTTATTTCAACAAGCTGCATCAAAACAGAACATGTAGTATCATGATCAGAATCAAGAATGTTTCAGTAGTTCATGGCAAAGAATGTTTATAAACTGCAAAATTCCCATTTGCTTTACCATGGTTCCAGAGTTTATTTCTCTGTGGACTGTATGCCATCATGGTTATTTAGCAAGTCTCAGTACCAGAGGCCTGCTGAGTGCATCACCTGTACAAGCCTAAAGCAAGACCTGAAGCTCCCATCTCAGAACTTGCTTTTTGTCCCCATCCCAAAAGCTCATCAGGGGCCCCAGTCAGTGGTTTCTATATCAGCTTCTGCAGTCATAGCCACCCTTAAGGTTCTTCATGGACCTGTACACTGGTCTCTAAAATATAAGCCAAGTGGGATTTTCTCCCCCCTCAAATACAGCAAATGTCTTATTAAAGTGTGCAGAGCTACTCACGCATCTCTCAAATCTTCAGGAACATCCACTGTGCACTTGAAAAACGTGTTCTTTTTGACAGTTTTATTTTGATTCACAGGTCGGAGTCGTTCATAAGTGACAATTTCATTGTAAGTGGCATCACAAGCAGCATATTCAATGACATAAAACTATGGAAGAATTTTTTTTTAAATGGTAAAACTTCAGTAACGAACAACAAAGACATAGTAACATTACCAGCATCACCAAGAAAGTATAAAATATGAATATATAGACTAAAACATAAATCTGAGTTGAAATAATGTACAATTCTACATAAATAAGCCTGGACATATTTCAGTATCCATCTGATACCTCAGTGCAGACAGGGCACCCTTTCAGCATAATTTCAGTCCCCCACAAAAGCATCTTTGATTCATTTTTCTCATGCCCATCCCTCTTGAAATACCTACTTTAGTCTAGTTCAAGTTCCAAAATTCAAAATGTCTACTGGAGCTCTAATTCTAAAAAATACCTAATAGCGAAGCAAACATAACTCATTCTTCACAGAAATACCTGCTCTGCGAAATTTTTTTTTTAAAGTGAAAAGGCAAATCCACTGATTCAATGGGCAAACTACCTGTAAATCCTGTGAAGATCAAGAGGAAAACAAAAATTCACTCAAATTCAGGAAGGCAAGAGAACCAAGAAGATTTAATGGTGACCAATAATCTACTCCTACATTTCCATCCAACACATACAAGTATAAAGCAGCTCGTGTGCACAGAATCCCCAAAGCCTGGCTTTGTGTTAGGGATGCAGCCTTCTCCTACCCTCCCTGCCACGTGTATGCAATTCAGGAGAGCAACAGTACTTTTTTCTCCTCTTCCTCCCTCAAAACTTGTATCTGTTTTTGTTAACACAGACAATTTATTCAAGTATCAGGAAAAAGTAAATCACTAAGGTCACGACATACTTTTCCACATGCTATTTACCCATTTTAAATTTTAAGTTTAGCTTAGGTATCATCCTAATCATATAAAGCTGTTTGAAATATCACAAGTTAAGTAACAATAATGAAAAATAAATACTAAACAGACAACTAAATTTAAGAGAACTACCACTATATGCTTTAAAAAAATTAACTCCTATAGTTAAAGATCATTCTGGTTATAAGAACAATCACAAAGCTAACTATCATTAGATACATGGGTTGTTTCTGAATTTCACGTTTACTTTGAGGAAAAAATTTGAATATGGAACCATGTTAAAGACTGTATGAAGCAGTCAAAATTGAACTGTGATGGTTTTTTTTGGGGGGACAATTCCACAAAATAACTAATTTGTCAATGCTGTATAAAGACATTAGTCATCTGCAGATGAAAAATTTTTTTTTCCTGTCAAAAGTATTAGAAAATTAAGAATTGGTTAAAGCTGAATTTAAACTTAGAATTAAAAATTTTTCTTTTACTACTTTTTTCTTTTTAAATAAGCAGCATAGCAAGGTAACTGATAGTAAAATTCCAAATTTCTGTGACATGCAAGAGATGCAGATTAGCCCCAAATTACAAACTGTATCATTTAAATCAGTTTGTCTCCTTTTCTTAACAAGCTATTCATCCACAGGGATCAAGACACAGAATCTTCCTTTGGTATCTGTTTACCACCACCTTGTCCTTACAGAGTTCAACAGCAGTTACTATTTGTTGACAGTTTTTAAACAGTATCAGAAATTGGACAATTTTTTCTCCTCAACCCTGTTTCCTTTGGTTTTAGGAATCTAATAGAGTAGAAGCATGAAAACACAGGTCTCTTCCTACTATGAAGTTAAATTCTCTTCTTGTCATTTCACAAAATACAGCTTTAATCGGACTGTATCAGACACTGTCATAGCTCTATACACTTAAGTGTCTGAATCTACAAGTTCCTTTGCAGCTGCAACTCTAGCAATTAACACTGAAATACCAACTTGACATATGTACAAGCAAACCAACTAGCGCCCTTCCACTACATTCAGTAGAAATACATACACAAAAAAGAACCCACAGCAACACACACCAATAGCCCCATCATGCTTAATTTACGGAGTTTAAGCAGACTTTAACCACAGGTAAAGCTTACTGCTTTACTTAATTTTTAGTTCCAAGTTCAATTCACAAAGTAGGTTTGTTAGAAGTCCTGTTCTTATGCATGCATACAGTCCTCCAAGCAATTAAACTACTAGTAATGAAAGTGACTTGCTCAGCCATAAAAACACAACCCACAGCTGCGTAATGCAGCATGGGTCATTCCGAAGTGATCTCAACCTATGATCTGTTTTGTGCTGGTTTTGTATTTGTAGTACTTTATTCATCGTTTTTCCATCACAAAGACCTGTCATATTTACTGTATTTAACGTAACAGCATGAAATCAGTAGGTTTTAAAATAATTTACCTCTCCTTTCATCATTCGAACTTTTGCCAGCCACCAGCCGCAAGGTTCTTGGTCATTTGCTCTAGAATAAACCTGAAAATGAAAGTAGTAAGAAACATTGAAAGCACATACAGACATAATTCACTTGCCTGCATGTATAACAAAGAAAGAACATCCCAACTTCTCTAATTTTCACTAAAATGGAACAGTATTCTACATGAAAGTAATTCTTGTGTAAGTTATCCAGCCATATGCTTCTTGCACAGACTTTTATTATTTTGCACTACAAGGATTGTGAACGGATTTCCTTTGCATACATTACTGACAATTCAATAGAAACTTCTGAAGGAATATAAAATCTTGGCTCAATACTTATTCAGGGGCAATTCCTCATTAAATTAAAACACTGTGTTCACACTGAAAGCTCACACATAGAAGTAACTCCACAGTTAAGATTTTTCTTTTGTCCTTGGCTTACTTGATATACCTAGGACTACTGAAATGAGCCAAGTCATCATTCCATATTTAACAAACACTACCAAGTCAACATAAGATCAGATACAAAACAGATGACTTCTGAAACTTTCATTTTCCTCATCTTCTGTAAGTTTCATTTACTCCTTATACACTTCTGACAGGCCAAAGTCATTTGCATGCAGACTAAACAATGAATTTTGCAATAGCAAGGAGGTAGAAAATAATCCTTTTTGTTCAACCTCTTACAAAACTAACAAATAGCATGTATTTCAAATAAAATAACGGAATAACCCAGTACCTATACTACATTGTTTCTTAGATTACTAGCCCAAAACTATAAGGTATCCTAAAGAGACTCATTACTTTGATTTTAAGGACAAGTAAAGTAAAAAGCAGAAGTCAAACTAATTACTACACTACTGAAGAGACTGCAATGAGCTGGGAACAGAACATGCACCTTTTAATTTCCTAGTTTAAAACACCAATTATCACTATTTCTGTGTAAAACAGTAATATTCACACAATTTCCCACCAGATTGTACCAAATATTTCACCTGGTTTAAAACTTGTTATTGCAAGAACTTTATTACATCTTCACACCAAAACATTTCCAACAGTTACATTTCAAATAAAAAATGAAAGTTACCTAGTTTTGTTTTTAGTTCTGAAATATTGTCAGCTATTTTAAGTTTTAGATTTTGAAAAAGTTCCATTGGTAGTTCTGCGAAAAAAACTGAAATGTCACAGTTTCACTGAAAGCCTAGTAAATCCATTACTAGAGACATGCTCCATTTTAAATCTTCACTTTGGTAATGTACTTACAATCATCATCACCACCTTGAACGGACAACCAGTTATGTATCAGAACTGTTCATTAGGCTAAACTCACCTCCACTTCATCTCCTTCACCAATTTCTTTCTTGATATCAGGGGGTGGTGGTAATCTGACTTCATTAAAGGGTACCTGGCGCTCTGGTTGCCAACTGGAAGTTGAAGAAACATTACACATTATTTCTAGAATTTTCCTGTTGTTTTCTTAGTTTTATTTTTAGAACTCTGAGTTCAGTTAAAACTCACTCTTAAATCAAGTCTGTTTTTTCATTGCTAGAAAGCAAACCTTATAAGCAAAGGACCAAAATAATCCTGTCAAGACAAAAATATATCTGGGAAGATATTTAATGACAAAACAGTTTTTAAACTAACTGAAAAATTCAACTTGACTGGGTTAACGAAATGGCTTTCATAAAACCTCAGTGAAAAGATTATTAGATGATGTACTTACATGTCTATTGTCCAAGTCATAAAGCCTTTATACAGACATAAGCTTATCTTTGCAGTCTACCACGGGATTCATTCATTTCTTCACCTCAGACTTAATGTTTCAACTGCTTACCATCAATGTTTTAAGTATTCAAGGAAAATCTGACTCTTGATTGTTAACAAAACTTTGTATTTCTACCTACAAACTTGTTAACACTCCTCAGTAAGTGTCTGACAAACAGATTCAGTTCAAAATAAACCTTTATATCTGCTTATCAACACCAATTATTACTTGGCATATAAAATTAAAGTTTTACCTTCTTGTACAGAAAGGCTATTTATTGTAGGCTATGTAGCTGGCTCTACAAAGCATTTTACTTGCAGAAGTGTGTATTTTAGGTGCATTTTACGAAGACTACTGGAGCAATTCACATCCTCTGTGTTCTCCCGAAATTCCCTTTCCTTCTACTCTGTGAATGTTACAGAATACCATCAGCTGTTCCTCACTCTTCCCCTCAGAAACCCAACTGAGGACTCTACACAGGTCGAAATAAAACCAGCAGAAAACACACCTGCAAAAAAACTTACTTCTAATACATGCAGACAGAGCAGCCTAAGTTAGTGGAACAAGTCTCAGCATTAAGAGCAAAGGGCACTTCTGCAACTTTCTACAAGATAGATACATTCGCATGTTTCCTCTGAAAAGACAGCTTAAGCTCAAGTATCTCACTTAACACAGATGTGAGGTATCCATATAATTTTGGTCCAGCCATTATTCTACTCTTTATTTTTCTTTTAACTATAGCGGAACTTTGAAAAACCAAAAAAAACCCATGAAGATTATGGACAGCTTTTGTTGAAGTTGGAAGGTATTCTGGCCATAAAATGTTATTTGAATCTCATTCTATTTCCGAGAAATGGTGAAGGGGCCTGGCAAACATCACTTGCAATTCAATTGCCCTTGTTGCAATAATAATGGTCACTAAATTCCAGAGTCGGGGTTCTTCCTTCCCCTCCTCGCCTTTGTGAAGTTATGACTCTCACAGATGCAAAGGCAAATAGTAGGACTTTAAGATAAAATGCATTCCCTAAATTATAGGGTATACAAAGCTTCAGTTTAGAAACAGTGTGAGCATAATAATTATAACTGCACAACAGGATCAAAATGTTTCAAACTCAAATGAGCTGCTTGAAGTTCTCTTGAGAATTTCAACTATGCCGTGTAGTTAAAGAATCAAGCAAATCGGAGCTTACAAAAGTTATGAAGTGCCCATAATGAGATGCTATGATTGAAGAGACCTTGTATTGTCAATAAAATCCACCTGAAGTTGCAGTAGGCTAATTTTAGTTCCATCTCTAATCATCTAAACGAACCCCACCCACTAGAAGTGGATGGACCAATAATGACTTACCCCTACCAGCTGCAAGATGTTTTGGTATTTTTTAATAAAACAGTGGAAACGTGCACAGAAGGCTCAAGTTCTCAGAATACAAGAAGTCAAAGTTTTGATGGCAAAAAGTCCCAAATTGGAGCATCTCACTGGTGAAATGCAAAACGTTTTAAGAAATTACTTGTGACTAGCTGCAAATTACCTCCTAAGAAGATCTGACAAAACCGATGCCTAATAGTCAGAAGGATTATCCCAAATATCTGGCACAAATTACAGAAAAGGGAGGTGCTTGCTTCTTACAACAGAGAAGTCTGTCAGTCAATATGACTGCTTCAAACTCCAGTGGGCCTACGTGAAATTGCACCTCAAGATTCAATTTTCTGTCTAACACAGTAACAAAGTTTTCCAGTTCCTGAAGCTTCTATGTTCATTCTCCGCCTCCTTACCCCCAAAAAATGCCTCCTAGAAGAATCAAGGATATCTGCCCAGAGATTAATTATTGCTATGGCCACAAAATCATCATTAGCAGTCTGCACTAGTACACCTTGGGAACCTTACAACAGCTGTAGATAAAGACTGGTTAACAATAGCAGAAAATTCAAACTGACAATTTAGACTGCCTTTAGCAGAGTAGATGTGTTTACTTCATTAGCACTGATCACTATCACAACAGAATGATGCATTCAGGACAGGACACTTGCCAACTTCGGTTCTGCTAAAGCCCTTATGAATTTAACTCAGTAAAAAAGGTAATAATTTATCAGATTTACATCACAGAATAATTTGCCTAGAACTGTATACACACTTCCTGATAAGACCTATTTTTGGTCAACCAACCACTCTACATATGTTGTAGCCCACCCTTTTTGGAACATGGCTGCTGCCAGACTCTAAAACACATGGATACTGAACACTAGAAATGTGTTTGCCAACAATTAGACCCTTGCTGTGAGTCACAGGCACTTCCTTTAGCTGACTTGGTTTCTGATGTGAAAGTATATTCTTTGAAGGCAAAGAGCCTTCTACCTTAAAGAAAAGTAATACGGACGTTGAATATGAAACTGAAGGTTTGTTACATCTCCTCAGACCACAGATAGGATGAAGGACCCAGGGTTTATCTTTTTTTTTTCTTCTGTTTGTTGGGTTTTGGGGTGGGGGTATGAAAACCCAGGAGACAGTAAAATCTTCCATAAACACCTCAGTAAGTGTTAGTACAGACTATGGTTGCCACCTCATCTTCTAAGTATTTTTCATAAAAGAAGGAAAGAAGGGCTAGAAAACACAGGTTAGAAAGACACAGAGACTGGACTTCGCAGAGTAAACCCTAGGATTACTTCTTCTTCCCCCCCTCCCGCCCCCGATTTATTTTTATACACATATATGTATATACATACACACCCTAGGATTATATATTTAGGATTATAAAATACTGTTTCTAAATACCCACTTGCATGCTCCCTAGTATTACCTTTATTACCCAGCAATCTTTCTTGAAGAAAGGCTTAAAGACTAATCTACAAGTTGATGCTGGCAGAGTTCAGTAACAATTTTCACATCAAAAGCTGACACATTTTTAGGATCTCCACCTGGTAACTGGAAGGGAAACAGGAAAGAGGATGTAGCTCCCAGAATATCTTAAATTAGCCCTGGAATCTCCCAGGTAATCCATGGTGTTATCAGTTTGAACACTGAAGGACAGGTATTCATTTGTACTTTACCATCCCATGGATTATCTTTGACTTGCCACTACAAGTCCCTAGTAGCACTGCTGCACTTATATATAAAGTGAAAATGGCCTCCTGGATAATACTTTTGCCAGATTTGCACTCTTTTCCACTAAAAAAAAAAAAGTCTTTAGACGGGATACGTACATATATTTATTTTCTTAATAGTTGAAAAAAAGTATCAATCACCATCAGGATATTTCTATTTCTCTCTGGTTGAGAACACTGATCAGCATTCCTCATATCAGACACATATAGATTTGTTTATTTAACAGAAGTACTTTGGTATTTTCCATCTTTTTCTGCTTTAGTAAAGAGTATCAGACCTCTGCCATTGATTATTACTTTAATTAAATTTGGCTGTCACATCCATAAGCATCACTAAAGACACCAAAAAACGTAAAGGATTGTGTAACTGATGAGCTGAATTCTGTTACAGCGATTTGAGAAGGTAGTTCGTGGAAACTGTGAATAGAATAGCGAGCCTGTACTTCTAGAACTATGTATTTCTAATGAAATCTACTTCTTCCTAAATGCCAAAAAAACCAAAAAACAACACCAAAAGTACAAAACTGAAATAACAAATATTCAAACAATTTTTTTAATAAAATACTTACTTGTTTTCAAATACAACTGTGAGTGAGTCCTCATGAACATCTTTGATAAATCCCTAAAACAAAAACATGTAAGAATGCATGTGAAATCAAAACAAGGCAGCAACTTCAATACAGCCTGAAACGAAGCCAAGCAGCAGACCACCACTAATACTGTGGTTCCCATTTAGGAAAGTTCAACACACAATCCCACTGTTCGCATGAGGTTGCCGATAGTCTTAGTTGGCTATTCTAAGAAATACAGGGCACAGAGATTGTTTCAAATGACTGCTCAAATCAGACCAGCACATTTACAACTGAAAACTCAACTATCAGTTTATTATTTCACCTACAGGTGTGAACAACTGTTTTACAGGAACAAAATACAAGACCCAGGCCCAGGGCAACCAGTACAATTCACAATAATGTCAAAGAGCTGTGCATAGCACTATTTGCTTTATAGGTGTTCTCTACAAAAAGTGAATCCCAACCAACCGTCCTTCAGAACAGTACGACAGCATAAAATTTGGCAATACAGGCTGCCATAGAGCTTGTTCTGGTATCACCTTTCAAGTAGCAAACTGGGGACTTTATAAGGCTAAGTATCTGTAGGACCTCACAGGAAAACAAAGAGAATACAACATTTCATGGTTTTTTGTATCAACTTCTTACAATCTGAGGCACAACACAGGGGAAATCCCACTTCCCTTTCTTTCTTTTGAAAACAAAAGGCTCCTTTAGGGGCCACTGATTATGTCAAAAACCTAAAGACAAAGAACAACCTGAAAGATACAGTTGTACTCAAACATCCATGCAGAAATTAAGTTCCTACATCTCTTGGTTAAGGAAGTCAGGTATGTTGCAAAAAAAAGCAGATGAAGGGACAAGAAAGATCTTTCAAACTACTCTTGCTTTTGCTACAGCCTGATATGTGCCCAAGCAGAGGAGGTCAAGGAGGAACCTGCAGTTTAAAGGAGTAAGAGAGTTGCAGAGCTTTGCTAAGAAGTTCCAGGAAATCTGCTGAATGGATTATATCCACTTAAGAAACTGCCAGCTGAGGAGGACGAAGAACCTATCAACTGTGCAAGGAGCAACCAGCCCACAGAGGTATTATGTGTCAGCTCAGGGAAAGATAAATTTTGACACAGGACATCCCTCAGTGTGACGACAGAAAGTAAAGGAGCCCCTGACAGCTGGCTGAAAAGGGCCTATATAAACAAATCTCCTTTTACCTGAACTTGTGCTTGGGCAATGCCACAAAGGCACTTGCTCAAAACCTGCTTTCTGCTCCCTGAGCGCTCCACTCAAAACCACCTGACAGCAACACAGAAGACTGACTGGTTCTAGTAGAAAGCATACTGGTAATCCTGAACAAAGGAGGTCACCAGAAATCACCTTGTTGAACCACCTAATGTGTTCCTAATAAAATAAACCCTTTCAAAGGTCATCCTGCCACCGAAAGGAAAGGAAGGCAAATCTCAAAAAAGCTAAGCAACTCAAACAGTTGGCAACAAAATACACCCTAAATGAGGGACCGTCAGTTTCAAGAAGTTTCTGCACAGCTAAAATGGACAGGAATACTGGAATTATGTCTGTTTAAAAGATGCAAACAGCATACAAAATTTTACTGCCTGAAGTAAGCTATTACCTAACAACAAAGGTAAAGTAGAACTTTCACTACATTTATGCTACCAATGTGCCCTTTAAACATGTCCCACCATGGGGATGAATTAACACAGCATAAAGTGCAGGAAATAAGCATTGTTCTAGATTTCATTCAAACTGTAGCCAAGGACAAAACACCCAAGTCACAGCACCACACACCAAGTTCATGCAGTCCAGCATTCTGCCCAATGACAACTTATCAACAGAAAGCAGTATTTACAGAAAGACTTAACTCCCTACTATAGAAAGCCATTGATCTGCATTCCAAGAGTTTTCCATTCAACACTAGTCTTTGCCTCATTATGCTGCTTTATTTCATAGCTGAACCTTACCTCTTATTTATATTATTACATGCTCTCACAGTACTCAGCCCGGGGGGAAATATGTATTTCATTTCTAATAGTGGCTAAAAATTTATTCTGCAGATCTGAATTCAGTTATCTTTCCTTTGCTAAAACCCAAAACTTCAGAATCAAGAGATATTCAAAAATCAAGTACCAGAAAACACCAGAAAAACTTTCAGAATACAATGCTCTGCAGACTTTATAAAATCCTAAATCTATTCACTAGCTGCAGATTTCAATAATAAGACAAAAGAAGTGGAAAACAAGGAATCTCAATTGCATTGACTTTCCAGGATTTCAGACAATTAGGCCATTACTAGGTAAAGTCTGGCTTTCTGTGTAACGGTACACACACATTTAATATTCACAACTGATTTTCAAGCTAAGCTGAAGAACGGGAAAGCTGAAGGGGAATAATGCAGAGGTACGACTAGCAGGAGACTAACAGCTGACACTGCACAAACGTCAGCTGCAGAAACAGAAATATTGAACACTTTTTAATAAAAACAAAAGTACAAATTCCAACAGAGAGTCTGTACATTTTACAACACCACGTGGGTTTCAGGAACTCCTTCACACAAGGAAGTCTTTCAGTTCAAAGCGTGCGCACTGCTGTTCCCATACAAGAATATAATGCAGACTCATGGCTAGCAGATATGTATGCAGTAACTTGCTTGAAATTATCCAAATAGCATTTTCAGCTGGTATTCTTGAAACTCTTTCACTCCACAGTATTTATATATGAGAAAAACTCAAAATCAAACAGAACATTTATCAGGTACGCACTTCAGGTCACAAATGGACATATGTAAAGCATTAAATAAAATTACATCATTATTTAAATAATTATATTATTGTGAGGCCTGAAAAAAGGCTGATCAGAGTCTAATTGTACAAATACTAGTCTAATAGTGAAGGAGTAACATAAAAGTCAAAAATCCCAAGTATAATTCTTCCCATTATTATCAATTTCTCTACAGCTTTGGGGAAGAAATCACATTTACAGTAACTGAAGCACAGCTGCCTATGAGGTATTACAGATTGTAGGGTTCATTCGCAATACCTCTAGAAATAATCAGAATTCAAGATAGGTTCTAAATCCATTTCTATAAGAAATTATTCCATTATTGCCAAGAAACATGCAAAAAGTATCATTGAAACACTTGTCAAAAGTAAAAATTCCTGCATACTACTTTCCTACCTACAACCCTGACCTCTACTAAAAGCATTATCAGCTGTCACTTACAACTCCAAGATAAAAAACACAGAAATAGATTTCAAGCATGTCAGGATGAGATTTAGTGTAATTTTTAAAGTAGTATTCCAGAAGTATAGTTTTGGGGTTTTTTTTAAAAGGTTTTATAAAAAACCTGTGACATTAAGATATTTTGCAATACAAAGTAGACATTATTTTACTTTAGAAGTTACATTAAATGCTATAAATTCAAAAATTTCTTCAGAAAGGGTGTGATGAACGTAAAACAGAAAAGTAAACATCCTGCTTTTCAACTAGCAGTTTTGAAGGAGTTCTTGATCAGTGAGGTAACCTGTATAAATAGATTTGTACCCTAAGCTTGCACTAGTCATGCCTGATAATTCAGTAGAAAATGTTTTTGATACAGTAAGTAATGGTGCATCATCTTAACTTTTGCTCAAATGAATAAGGTACTCCATTACTGAAATTTAATTTTGCAGTGTTGCTTTAGATAACACTAATATCTAAGTTTGAGATGCTCTATGTTCTTTACACATGATTCCATGTATCCTCATTCTAAACAGAGGTGATGAGGCAGAGCTAAAAAGAGACCACCAAACACATAATCAATAAATACACTGGCATCGAACACACAGAGTGATCAATTGCATTATCAGCAAGCAAGCTTACATATAACATTTGTGTGTGTCTTACACCACATACAAAACCATAGAGGGCAGGAAGGGAAGAAAAATTCATCTTGCCAGACCTCTGATTTGGACTGTCCAGATATTAGTGTCAGTCATTCAGTTTACGCTGTGAACTGGATCTCTGGAAGTCCATGTATGCCCTGCTTGCTGCAGCCCAGCTCATAAGGCAGAGAGCAGACTATACTGTATGTACTACAGGCTATTAATGTCGTGCTGGCTCCCCAGGCACTTTGGTTCAGACCTGTCTCTGCCACTCACTTGGCAAAAGCCAGGCTCCCCACGCTAGCACCTGTGAAACAAGGGGTAATATTGCTAGGACTCCTGCCTAGGTCCGGGATCCAGCAAATCTAACACAGGGCCATACCATGTTAAGTATGAACAAAAGGACAGGAAACTACAAACTGATCATTTGCCACCAAAATGACTACAGTTGAGACTTCTTCATCTCCTAACACACACACAAAAAAAATACCTGGGTTTTGGTCACGGATTTAGGATTAGGATCTGCTGATAACATAAACGGATCAAGACTTACCAAAGTGCCCTTACAGTGAACTGTGTGTCTCTGTATATATACACACAGACTTTTTTTTTTTAAATCCAGTTCCAGGCAAAGTCACAAAACCTGTATACCAGGCAGATGCAATCCAAGTTCCCTCTTCATCCTGCTTTCTTAAGTTTATGTGACCCCCAAGTAGGATGTTCCAATCTAAAAACGAGGTTCCGTTAGTTTAGCTGCAAACATTTTTTCCAGGGATAGCCACTGTGTTGGCTTTTGAGTCACACGTACCTACACACTAAAAACTATACTAAGAGCACCTTACCCACAGCTGAGCAAATTTCAAACAGTAAACACTTTGGCATCTGGTACCATGGACTGTTTCTGAATCACTGATGTAAAGGTCAAGAAGTCTATATCCAATTACCAATCCTTTCACTGCTTTCAGAAGCAAGAACCATTAGTATTTTTAACTAACATTCATACACAACTGTTTCGTGTAACAAACACATGAAATAATTATTACTAAAGGATGTATCCCATGATGACTCCCCCGGGGGAAAAAAAAAAAAACAAACAAAAAAACAAAACAAAACCACAAAACCAAAACCACATAAAACATTAAAAAAAATCCAAGCAAACACAGGAAACCTGTAAATTATCAAATCACTGGACAAAAAAAGACTGAACTTCATAAAGTATTATTTTCATTAGAAGTGGTTAGCTGCACCTGCTTATACAAGGAGCTGACAAAAGAAAGCAGATCTAGTTTGCTGCAAAACACAAACATTACAAGCAGGCATCAGATAAGAAAGATATCCTGAACTATTATATCAATTTTAGCAACCACAGTTTAATCTATGAAATTACTGCTTATTTCCATTCACAATTGTAATTATCATATGTAAATTCAAGGGTCCTTATGATAGTTACACAAGAACTTCAGCACTGAATCCTGCGCCCCCCCCCCCCCCCCCGCCACCGGTCTTTGCACAAAGACTAAAAAG
>NW_009602122.1:40657-45011 GCF_000690535.1 Cariama cristata
CCCCCCCCCCCGGGTTTAGGCTTATTCATGAAAGTCTAAATGACTCACACTACTTAAATTGCTTTCTTCAGACGCATATTCCCAAAGGGCAAAACTTCTGAAAGACACTCTCCACTGATTATGTACCTCAGCAATCAATAATCACTGCCTGTGGCATCTCCCTTTTATCAGCCTAAAAGGGTCACCCAAATGGCTCATCAACAGCAATAATGACTACAGATACTTCTTGCACTAGTCTACACAACTTTCAAGACATCAGTAACAACTTCAAAATGTCTCAAATTTCCCACCCATTAGGGTGAGATATAATAAATAAATTCTGATCATAAGACAGCTGAGATCTTTAAAGGAGAAAAAAAAAAGGGCATTCCAGTTACCACCTTTCCTGGTGTAGTAATTGGGTACAAACAGCTGTGTAAGCTACACTCTTAATAACAGTTTCCTATTTTAATAACCATCAAGCCAAAAAACATTCAGAAGAACTCAGAGTTGTTTCCAAAGCCACTAATTAAAAACTGTAAGAAAAATTAAAAAGCCATTGTATTTTTTTACTGATGCATAAACATTTTCTCACACTGAACTGCTCATCATGCTTTGACACCATACATGTGGAGAAATGCTGTGTACTTCTCTTTCATCATTTCTTCCCTTAGTAACATTTTGGTTAGTCTCTACCTTAAGGCCTAGGCCAACTCCTGCTACTAGCGCTTCAGTCAGTGCTGTTACTGGAACAACTGCACCTCTCGAAAGAGGAACTGCACCTCTTGAAAGAAGGAACCACTTTAGAACCAGTAAATTAAAGGTTGAGTTTCATTTTAATTCACATTTTTATCTATTTTATGCCCTTGCATAATCTAAAGAGCTACTACTCTTGAACAGAAAGAGCACAAGGGCATGCCACACACCAGAGTCAGTTTTTCAGCACAGGTAAGTCCCTACAAGGGAGAAAGCAACGGATCTTTCAGAGTTATTCAGATGTCACTGAAAGATTCAGGTAGAGGAAGTTCTCTGGTGTTCAATTTATGTACCTTGATCTCATTTTATTGTAAGGTCCAACCTATTTCATGTAAGCTGACATCTGAACTCGAGAATAATGTGCAGAACCAGGGCTCTAATTTGCATACAAGTGAGCATAGACAGGCTGATGAAGATCCTGGATAAAACAGAAGCTTTTGTCTTGTTCTTGCCAAAAGCTGCACAGACACCCTTCACAACTGGCAGGACCAGAGACAACAGGCACAAACTGAAACATGGGAGTTTCTGTATGAACGTCAGGAAATGTTTTGGGGTTGGGAGGGGGGGAATATATGTTACTGTGACAGTGATTGAGCACGGGCTCAGGTTGTCCAGGGAGGTTGTAAAGTCTCCATCCTCAGAGATATTCACAAGCCATCTGGATATGGTCTCAGGCAACTGGCTCTGGGTGGCCCTGCTTGAGCAGGGGTGTGGACCAGATGACCTCCCACAGTCCTGCCAGCCTCAACCACCTGTGATTCTGTTTATTACCTAATGATCTTAATGACACAGAGAATCTTCATCCTGAAAACACTGCAGTCAGGTCAAGATGAGGCTGGGAGTATTAAACCTTCACTCTCTCCAGCCCACTTATAGGCCAAAGAAATCCAGATATTTTTTGCCATTTCATATTTAAAAAGGACAAGTCTGCTCTAATATCCCAAAGATAAAAAACTAACCTGCAATCTAGCACTCACCTACAAAGCATCAACTGGTCTGCTCTCAGGAAGCCCTCACACACCTCTAATACACACAAATCCTTAACTAGTAGAGTTCATCAACCCCATTCATTCTCCTCCCTGTTCCGCAACACAAACCTCACCTTTTTTCAGAAGACCGTGACCACTTTTAGCCTCATCAGTGCCATCTGTTCTCTAAAGACAATAGGTGCTCAATATTATGATATATGCAAAGTCTTCTGAGCTGCAAGGAGTGGCTAAACACTAGCTCAGCTGTATAGTGGTTGAGCACCTGGGATAAAATATAAGGTAAATGCTGTCCTGTTCTCCAGATTACATTAGTTATTTAAAGCAAAAGAAAAGCATAAATTAGTTTGGAGATTTATAAATAAAATGTTACATTTAGATCATAATATTTTCTGCGCAGGACAGAGCACAACAAAAGTTATCTTGGGTTATCTACCATAACACACAGTTACTATCCACTGATTTATCCATCATGAAAAACATTGACTTCACATGCATTTTAATAAAGAACATAATCTTCCTTACTAATTTATAGCAACCATAGTGTATACATATAAATATATGTACAAAGAATTCCCTGTTAAAACTGAATTTTACTAAAACGAAGAACATTAGAGCAACAAAAGAACCTATAAAAATACTGTTTACCATGGTCATATCTCTTGTAACTACTGAAAACCCCACTATAATGCTCCAACACACTTAATCATTACACTTGTTCTACTACAGCTAAGTTGCAGATCATATTAACGACTCATTAAAAAAATTCTGTAATTGTTTACATAATTTTTTGGGTTTTTATCTCTGTTGGCATAGCAGGATCCTTCTCATCTCATTTACCAGGAGGTATGCTGTGCTAATGAATCTGAATTCAGACTGATCTGAGGGCAAACCTCAAATTTCACCCCATTGTACAAATTCTGCTTTTCTCTTCAGCACCTTCTATACAACGACACGGGGCTTAGACAAGATGAGTCTATTCTCATTATCTTACAAATGCTATTATCAATGCGATCAGTGTCCAAAATAGGATACTTTCTAAAGGAGACTGACATGCCTCCCTCCTTTGCTTCAGAAACTTTAAACACAAAGTTTCTAGTAGCATTATTTCATTCCAAAATGCATGCATAACCTCTGCCTACCTCGACAGTAAGACTCACAAAATGGAGTCACTGACACACACATTTCATTGCATTTAGCTCACAAGACTAATCTTTTGAAATCACGTTTTAGTTTGGTTTATTTGATTTTGGTTTTTGGGGGGTTCTGTGTTTTTTTTTTTCCCTCCACATTAACAGTGAATTATTCTGAGTTGGCACTTTGGTTGCTATGGATCCAATCACTCTAACCTGACTTCATCTACCACGAAGATGCCATCACTGGACTTAATCCCCATTTCATTGATCTGAAAGCCATTAACGCCATTTTTAAGTAAAACTTCTGCTTCTGTTAGTCACTGTTCATAGGGCTAAAACACATGATGATGCTAATCCAAGCCTGACAATTCTCACTGACTTAGGAGGAGACGTCATCGTTGCAGATTTTAAATCGAGCTTATTGTAATAATTCTGTGCACACAGATCCCTTCAGTCCAAGAATTCAGTATAACTCTTAATACTCCCATTAGTTTCACATTCCTCTTAAGCAGAAAAAACAACTAACCCATGGTTTATAAAATTATCCAAGAACACAAGGTAGAAAACAGAAAGTTAAGAAGAGTGTCTCCAAATTCTGGGCTTCCTAATGGGCAGGTGAAAATAAACAAACAAACAAATCAATTCTATTTAGGAGTATCCTGTTCTAAATGCAAACGATTCTGATGTGGGTTTCTGTGGGGTATTTCAAGTCCAACTAAAAATGTATCCAATGTACAAAAGTTATTATCTACCAATTTTGGTAAAAATTTAAGAGGCTTACCTAGCAAGGGGATATAGCTTACCCCATTACATTCTTTCCTCATAAGAGTATCTCCTATTTGTCTCTTTTAATAGACAGCCAGTTGAAAAAACTAACTCCTGAAGTCAGTTGGTTACAATCCTTTACACACCAACTGCTTTTACATACTGTACAATTACTGCATGACTTCCAAGCCAAATCCACAGCTGCACACAGGAAATTCGGGGGGGGGGAGACACTCCCACACCCCCCAGTGTATATTGCATGTGCAGTACCATACTGTATATGCGGTTAGGCACAATAGCTAAAGAGAGCCCTGAGATTAAATGCTCCCAGAACATAGCTCCACTGCGTGCTCACAATACTGGCTGGAATCAGCCCTCCTGGAAAGGAAGACAGAAGGCTACTGCCATAAAAAGAGCTGGGATTCTTAAACATCTGAAGCCAGGCTTAGGGCAAAATGACTGACGGGCAACAGCTGAGAGTATTTCACATTGATCCTGTAACATCCTGACATTCCAGGGAGGGTGATGGTGAAGGAAGCTTTCTGATGACATAAATAAACTCGAAATCTTTAAAGAATTCTTCAGAATATTTCAAAATCCGTATTATCGGCTCAGTTCACTCCATCCCACCCAAAGCCTCTATTTCTTCCAAAAATAACCTCCCCACGCCCACCCACCCTTTCCAAAATGAAGGTTAAGCAAGTCCCCGTGCCGTGCATCTGCTCCCCCCCC
>NW_009602123.1:0-10542 GCF_000690535.1 Cariama cristata
CTGGGCTGCAGTCGGTGCCTCGGGCCTCGCTCAGGACCGGTCCTGCCAGCCCGGCTGAGAAAATGGTGACGCTGCCCTCCCTCCGTGCGGGTGTGTGTAACTCCCAGGTAGGGCATGCGGTGCGGGCTAAAGCTCGCTTTTCCCGTGAAAAAAGCAAATGCCGCGTTGGTGACTGTAGTTATTTTGAGTGCTTTGTAGCAGAGGTGTTGTTCCGGGCAGCTGGTGTTACGTTGGTGTTTCTCGGGGAGCTCTCTGTGTTAAAATGCGTGCTCTGTCCCCGCGTCTGGCATCCAGGGGTGAACTGTCCTTCGGAAGGTGCAGTAAAACCGCGCTGCCTTTCCCGGAGAGGCCGTTGCCTATTGATCGCCCACCTGCCTGCGTTCGTGGCACCGCTTGCGCAAGGTGCCCAGTGGACGCTTGCGGTTGCTGTGTTGGGAAATCTCTGACAGCGGCTTGCAGGAGGCTCTGCTGGCATGGGAGGTGAGTGGGAAGCCAGGAACCGCCTGTGGAGTGACAGGGCTTAGTGTATGTGTTTCAGGGGGATACCTCATATGCAGAGTGTTATCACTCCATAAAGCAGCTAAATTGAAATTCCAACTCTTAACTTCATTTATGGTAGCAAACCCAAATTGTTTTAACTACCAGTCACTCTGGCTTTCCCTGCTGGGTTCCTCTGCATCTCAAGATGTGTTACGTCTAATGTTCATATTTACAATTGATTGAAAATGAGATATTAAAAGGTTATAACGTGGGTAATGCTTTTAACTCACAAAGCATATGTGCTCCTTACACAGTGTAGTTGTGTGAGTGACAGTTTATTTTAGCATTGAAGAATTCTTCTGTGGGTTTTAGCTACACCTAGGCATACACCTTTGCAAATGCTTTTTGCCTGCTGGAGTTTCGATAGCCAACATGCTTTGGAGTGCTGTGAAACAGGAAAGAAACCAAGTGATAATTTTGTGAAACCGATGTGTTCCTGAAAAGCATGGCTCGTGGTTCCACAGGCCGCTGTTGCCCCTCGGTCGTTCAAAGCTGCTTGCTTGAAGGTGCTGGGCATTTGATACCGAGAGTTGCTGGGCTCCTCCCGAGAGGCAATTGTCTGGCGTGGGGGATGCTTGCTTGGAGCTGGTTGTTGTACAGTGGCACTCAAGTAGATCACAGTGATTTGAATGACTCTGATGTTACAGGATTTGTGAACTGCGGGCGTCTCTGAAGCCAAATTTGTAACTGGTGAATATGTCCGTACGTATTTGGAGGAACGCGAGGCACTAGGTCAGCTCAGGTACTTTCAGCTGTCCTATGCAAAATCTGATTGAGAAATAATTTAAATAGAGCCAGCTAGCAAACAAAGCAAAGCTGAAGAGAGCAGAGGATGCAGGTGAATGTGCTCGGCTGTGCCCGGGAGGAGCAGCAGCTGCCGGTGCCGTTGCACATGGGTGGTTAACCTGGGGTGAGCCAGAGCCAAGCTCACAGGGACTGGATGGAGGGGAAGCCCTTCCGTCTCAGGGCAACATCGATCCTTTTGTGCCAAGGAGTTGACAAGAAAGCCCTTTTCAGAAATGTGTGCAACTGCTGCATCTTACTTCCTTCTCACCTGTTAGCCCCTCTGTGTAGTGCTGGGAGACTGCAGTTTAGACTTCCGTAGCTTTCTCTGTTTCTTAAAAGTCACATTAAGGGAATTGGCACTGAAAAGTTGCAGATCCATCCCTGATACTAGAGGGGAGAGAAAGATAGAAAGTTGCATGTTCTGTAGTTAATTCAGTGTTAGATTTGTAGGTGGATCAGGACACAGAAGCTCAATAAAAAAAAACCAAAGAAACAACCAAAAATGTCAGACTGTAGTGGTGGTTGTACACTCACTTGGTACACTCTGGAGGGTTAACGTCTGCTCACATCAAACAGTTAAGAGCTATAATGTGTTCTGGTTCCTGTATCTAATGTGTTCACAGCGATCATTCCTCCCAGCAAGAAGCACATCTAGAGTTGTAGCTACCTGTTTGTTACAGGACAGTTAGCTGACAAAGACCCTTAAATGATGTGTGAGCAAGGATTTGTATGAAGTCTATTAAAAAGGCAGCATTCTGCTCCTTCCCACTGCTCTTGTTGCCTAGTGGGTTGTGTAATTAGCATATTTACATTTAATAAAAACATCAGATCATAACATATTTAAATATAGGACACTTTGGGGAAAGGAAGGGCAATCATTTAGATAACTTATTCTTAACCAAAGCAGTGAAAAGAAGCCAGGGAAGTGTAACAGACCAGCTCTCTCTCCAAAAGGCCCCCAGCTGACCTCGGAGCTCCTGGGACGCTCGAACTAGAGACACGGGTGGGGGCCAGAGCAGCAGCTTTGCTGGAACAGCTCCATCGGGGAGCTGAGAGACTCCCGTGTTGTTGCTCTCCTGAAGCCTCAGGTCACGGCTGGAAACAACCACCCTAAAGCGATTCCGCATTTGCAAAAAAATACTTGGGGGTGGGCAATTTTTTTCCTTGCTTTTCCTGAAAACTGATGTTTTGCTCTCTCCTGTCATTACTAAAGATCGTTTGCTAACTTCTGTATACAGACTGGTATGCAGGGTCTCGCCCGTAGCCTGTGATCACAAGCCTGATTACAGAGCATATGCTCGGTCAGTGTTTTCTAAAGAGCCTCTGCAATCAGCGTGTTTGTTTTACCAGTTTTGTATGCGAGGAAGCAGCACAAAAATCTGTGTCAGCCTCTTCCTGACAGAGGTTGTGGGAGGAAGGAAGGGTTGACAGGCAGATGGAATATTTGTCAGATGGAGAGAAGGTAATCGGTGGGGAAAACATGCCGCTGGAGGAGGTTACCTGACCGTAGCTTCGCTGAAATCCTCTGTGGCTTGGAGAATTGAGGAATGGCTGCTTTTAGGAAGGCCAGGGGCTCCTTGTGCCCTGAGGCGGTGGCAGTCGCAGTTCCTAACTGCTGATGGTGCTTAATCTGAATTAAACCTCTGGAGTAGGTGTCTGCATGACTGGGGGTATTGGTGGATACTGGTTTTGGTGGATTCTCGGTTTGGTAGCCAGGTCAAGGACTAGTTGTGGGCACTATACTGTGTGTTCATCTGTGTGTCAGAGCTGGTGAGGTCTGGTGGTGATGCTGACACAGATGCCAGCGCAGTCCTTGCTCCACAGCTAGAAAGCTGCTGGCCTGTTGATCTGAACCCTTTCGTGGACATTTGATTTCCTTTACAAAATAAACAATGGGGATTTTATTCTTGTCCTTAAACTGAAGGAGAGGATACTGGCAGGAGGAGGTTCTTCATGGCTGTTTCATTCTTTGCAGAAAATGCTCTGAAGGCGAACTGGACAGCGCCTGCCAGAGCTAAATCTGTCCGAAAAAATCTTCCTTCACCCAAAGGCCTGTTTGTCGTCAAGAGGGACCCTCTGCAACGGCCAAACTCTGCAAGTGATGGGCTCGGAGAACAGCGCTTTAAAGAGCTACGCACTGGAAGACCCACCGTTCACACTGCCAACTGGACACACAATTTATCCGGCTGTGCTACAAGATGGCAAACTTGCTTCGGTTTTCGTGTACAAGCGAGAGAATGAAGATAAGGTTAATAAAACTGCCAAGGTACTGCAGAGAGCCTGCCTGGGGCAGACTTGTCAGAGCTGTCCTTCCTTTTTCTTGGAGGGATGGGAATCAGTTAATGAGGGTCAAACCCTTGGGGAGAAAGGGCAGGAGAAAAGGTTGAAGTTGACCCTGGCTGCCAGCAGCCGCCATGCAGGGGGAAAAAGGGGTCGGCAGCTGCGAAGCTCATCGTGCGCTGCATGATGCGAGCAGTGGTGGGAAGCAATGTTCGGATAGCGATACCTGCGTTACTTTGCAGAGTACAGGTTTCTCCCTGCAGGTGTAAGTCAGAGAGTTGTCTTGGGTGGATCCTACCCAAAATACTACGTTTATTCTGTGTAAGCCTTTTTATCTAGATGTATTATAGAAAGTTCTGCAATGAGTGAGTGAATGTGCTGAGTGCTTGGTGAGGAGCAGGGATGGGCTGTCTTAAATTCGGGCAGAAAAGGTGGCGAGAAGTACGAGGCTAAGCTCTGCAGCCAAAAGAGATGCCTTGGATGAGATTTAACAGATGTCTTTGTTTCTGGAAGCACCTGAAAACCTTGCGCCACCCTTGCCTTCTGCGCTTCCTCTCCTGTACTGTGGAAGCAAATGGGATCCACCTGGTTACAGAACGTGTGAAGCCTTTGGAGATGGTCTTGGAGACGCTGTCTTCTGCCGAAATCTGCGCAGGGATCTACGACGTGTTGCTGGCGCTCATCTTCCTCCATGACAGGGTAGGTACCACCGGCGGCGGTTCATCAGGCTTTGGTGGGAGCCAGATGAAATGTGACGGGAGAGCGTTGTACCTGGGCTTGCCTGCATGACTGTCTCGTTCCTGATTCCTCACAGACTGACGGACACACCTCCCACAGCCCTTTTAGGCTGAAACTGCTAAAATCATCGGCTGCTTTGTAGGAGGAAGGGTAATTGAAAATGCTGTGGGTTTTGGAAGTAAGGGAGCAGTTCTCAATTCATGAATTGACATCTGCTTGCAGTGCTTCTTACTTTAGGGAAATGGCATTGCTTGGCCTTGGCATTTATTTACAGCTGTTGCCACGTGTCAGAGATCAGTGTCACCACTCCCCTGTTCTGGCACTGTGTGTTTGTCCAGGCCTGCAGTCAAATCCCAGCTCAGACTGTAGCTTTTGGGCTCTGTGTTCATAGTTGGAGGTCTTCTCTGGGTTTACATGGCAAGGGCTGTGACAGTTAGAGCTTTGTCTGCTCTAAACCCCCAGCCCTTCTGCCTGATACCTGCGAGTCACTTACAAAATCCCGAAGGACCTTTACAATTGTGTGGGTTTTGGCAGCTTGTCCTCAGCTCCTCGCAGCACCTCATTAGTGCTGATTAAGATTTTACATCTTCTTCTATCCCCAGATCTGTTAATTTTTTTATTTATTTTTTTTTTTACATTTCAGGGAAACCTAACGCATAACAATGTCTGTTTATCATCTGTGTTTGTAAGTGAGGATGGGCACTGGAAGCTAGGAGGAATGGAAACAGTCTGTAACTTCAGCGAAGCCACCCCCGAGGTAAGGCCAAGCAAAGCGCACCCTCTGATGCCCAGGAGAGGCCTCCTGGCCTGCTGGAGCTGGCCGTCTCTGGATGTGAAGGCCCAAGTCCTTCCAGTTACCTGAATTTGCTGTTAAGTGTGTTGGCGCACCTCCAGCTCTGACCTGAATCTTTGCTCTAAGGACACCGTAACTATAAACTACAATGTCTACGCAAACAAAATCTAATTCCCCATTAGCCAAAAAGCAGCTATTTTTCTAAGGGAGACTGCTGGCTGGAGGGTAGGGTAAGACTGGGGAGAGTAAGAAATCTTTGCTTCTCTGGACTGATTTAAAAACAAACTGAAAAAAAAGAAAGCTTTAGTGTGAAGCAGGAAGATCCAGGTTGAAGTGAATCAATAAGAAAAATAATTTAAATGACTCCTTAGCTTTTGCTGCTGGCATCTTCATTGCTTGTTACTGGTCTTAGCAGAAAAATTGCTGGTTTGATTTGTGCTGCATGCTGTGCAGAGTCATTGCTGCAGCCTGGCACTGTGTCGTAAATGTATATTGCCTTTTCTCCCAGAGGATCCACAAATCCTTCACGAACTGTACTGAGTGTCCCTGGCGTGTATCACCTTTCAGAAGGGATCAGGCAGGCACTCAACTGGTGTGCGTGGTGGTGCACAACAATGCAAAGAGCACGGCAGTAAAATCTGACTGCTAAAGCTCGTGAAATCCTTTCCGCGTCCAGATGGGTCATGCGGGACGATAGGACCGAGCGCTAAAGGGATGAGTTGGCCGTGATGCCCTGAAGTTGCTTTGCACCTGGTCCCTGTGTGCTTCCCGTCCGGGCAGAGCAAAGCGCGGCCCGCGCCGAGTGCCAGCTGAAGGGGCAGGGGCAGACCTCCTGCCACACGCTCAGCCCTGGCCCGCGGGGAGAGCCTACTCCTCCTGCTTGGCACAGGTAAGCGATCGAGGCAGCTCATGTCTCCCCTCTTCTCCTTCCAGTTCCTCTGCCACGTCAAGTCGGTGCGAGACCAGTCGTGCATCCCTTGCGAGGAGATGGTGAGTAACACCACTTGCTGAAGGAACTTCTTGCTGGTAACACATAAAAATGCAATGTTCTGGAAATAGCTTTCATTCACATGTTTTATTTCCTTATGTTCAAATGGGAGGAAGTGGCTATTGGATAATATCTGAGGTTCACTCTCTTCTTCCCCCCAACCCCCCCCCTTCCATCCCATCCCTGGTTTGGAAATGGTGTTGGGCACAGGGAAGTGAAATTCTGAACGAGGAGTGATGGGACAGCAGGTTCTCCTAACATTCTTCAAATGCTTTGTGTTGCAGCTTTAATGCTTCTAAATCACCAAAGCTTTGCAAAAATGACAGAGTAGTTGCTGAGATTGCCCCAGTCGCTGTGCTCACACGGTTGTGTAGCTGTCGTAACAGCCTTTTCTTCACTTGTGAGTCCCCTCCTACCCATTCAGCATCCTGTGAGTTGCTTATGCTGCAGGAGCGCTCTTTCTCTCTCTAATTATCACCTGTTCCCATAGAAATGCGGAAAGCTGTTGACCTGCAATTGCTGCATGCATTGGTCAGGGAATTGTTTCATTGTGATGTGATTGCTCCTTTGGGTTATAAATTCCCCGGTGGAGGTTTTTTTTAGCCTAATATTCTACTTGTAGGGTACTTAGTGGAGCTTTGGTGCTATAAAAAGAATTGGAGAGTGTATATGGTGGGGGGCGGAATAGAGACTCGTGGAAACTACCAAGTATTTCATAAACTCCTGCTTTGCTGATCTTTTTGGTTTTATTTTCAGTCGGCAGATTTCAAAATTCTGCCCAGCAGCTATGGGCACGCGAGGGATGCCTATGCGTTTGGAACGATGGTTGAAAATCTCCTGTCAGTCCTAAATGATCAGGGTGAGGAATGACACGTGTTCATTTTGCTATCAACAGGCCTCTGCAGCTTATTCCTTGCGTGTGTTGAGCCATTTGCCTTTTGTTGCGGCTGGCAGATGTGCTACAGGTTCAGTGGCTGTTGTTCTTTGTGTTTGCCAAGATAAAATGCAGACTTCGGCTTTGCCTGTATTCCCCTTTTCCTGCATTTGAACGCGGTCAGATGTGGCTGGAGGTCACCAGCGCGTGTAACACGAGCACTTCCAAATCTGCTTTGCAGCAGTCAGAGGTTCGCTGGGTCCTGCCCCACCAGCCGCTTTGTCAAGGGTTATGGATGCGGGCGTTTGGACGTTGTGTGCCACAGCTGGGCAGGGGCTGCTGCCTTCTAGCAGAGAGGGAGCAGGAAGCTTCTTGGGAGGACAGTGGCGCTCCTTGGCGCCCCAATAGCTGAGCACCTTAGGAAGAGAAATGGAAATGCTGTTTTCCCTTCCTTTAGGGACAGATATGAGCAATTTTGCTATGAAATAGAGCTAAAAGTAAGTTTTTGGGAGGGTGGAGGAGTCCTGAGCATAGCTTGTTCAGGGTTGAGAGAGAAATCTAACTGTAGGTGCTCTGGATTTCAGTTTCAGCAGATATTCTCTCCAGCTTTCAGCAAACCTTGCGCTGTACACTGCTGAATCCAGATCCAAAGTGTCGTCCACCACTGTCCAGATTATTGTCTCACGAGTTCTTCAGGTAAGGAAGGGAATATCGTGCCTCTCTTGGTATGTCTTGATACTGCTTATTTCTGCGTTGCAAACGTGTTCATTTTGTGAAGGTGCGTTACTTAGCAGATAGGAAGTGCAGACTTAATCCCTACTTCTTACAGGGATCTTTGACAAAGAGACTCCTTAAATTAAGGAAGCGTTATCGGCCTTCTAGATGAGGTGCTGAGCTAGCAGTGGTGACAGAAGCACGTCCCTTAGTCACATGCAGTCAGTTAGATCTCCCCGAGCTAATGGGAGGTGGTGGGAAATGCTGTAGGAAGTAAAACCAATAGTGATACCACTGGAGCGAAGCAGGCTCTGAGATAATCCACACAGAGCTGTGTCTGCTGTCATCCGAGCGCTCTGGGCAGCGGCACTAGTGTTGGGTGGCACTTTGTTCTCCTCATTGCCCATTGGTAAGGTGGTCAGAGGTGGCTGGTGCCACACTGCCCAGGTTTCCCTGGGAACTGCCAACTTCAAAGTGCAGCACTGTGCTGGCACAGCTTTCAGGTAACTGGTCACACCTCCGTGCTGCTGTTCTTGGCCCACCAGCACCTGACTTGTATCCCTCTGTCTAGTTCTGTCTGCTAAATGAAAGACGGGGATTTGCAACCTCTTGGTTGTGGGTGGTTTAAGCCTTGGTAAGGATCACACTTGACAGCCTATGTTTTTGTGCTTAGGAATGATTTTCTGGAAGTTGTGAATTTTCTGAAGACCTTAACACTAAAGTCTGAGGAGGAAAAAACGGAATTTTTCAAGTAAGTGAAGGAACTATAATCTGGAAGCTTCTTATTTCAGAAATACTTCTGCTGAGTCGGATTTTGGGGGGACCTAGGAAGGCTTGTGGCCAGGGAGGTAGTTCCTCAGGTGGCAGATTTTGATTGCTTTGGCAGAACATTGTTTGCTCTGTAATATTTTGGGTACTCCAGCCAAAGTAATGATCGTGTCAGAGAGGAACCTCTTCGCTCCCTCCTTTCCCAACTTCTTGTGAACGGTTTGAGGGAGGAGCGGTACCTGCTGGGCTCTGCATCATTCTGATTCTCGCCAGCCTCCAGAGTGACACTGTGCACAGCTGTACAGACAGCAGTTTTTTTACCTGCTACAGACCAATTGCTGTCGCTGGAGAATCAGTCAGAAGCTGGGCTGCAGTCACTTCGGGGGTGCTTTTCTGAATCCTGTCTGCTTCCTAGCTGCTAGGTTGAATTCCTGCAGGGCCAAGAACACAAACTTTCCTAGAGATACAAAAAGGAAAGACATTTTCCATTGTCCTTGTTCTAATTGAGTTAATGCACTTTGTGGAGCATCATGCTGATGTTATTAGCAGAAGTTAAATGAGTCAGAAGTTGAATTTCTTCCACCTGCTTTAGCAGCACTGTCCCGTCTCCCACTGCACCGCAGCTACGCAGGAATCATTTGAAAAGCCCATTCATGTGCTGTAGTGTTGCAGTAGAAGAGGGAGTGTGGCCTAACAGCTCGTCACTGATGCTGTCCCAGGGTCCTGTTGCTTTACCCAAAGGCTCTCTGCTTGCCCAGTTTCAAAATGCTCTAAAATACTGGAGAGCTGCTTTTAATGTGCTGGAAAAAAAAAATCTTTCCCTTCCCTCATTCTTAGAAGTAGCTTTATTTTAGATGCGACTTTGCAAAAGAGGGAAATGTAGCACCAGGCACCTCTTGAGGCTGAAATGTTCCATTTCGGCAGATCTTCTAAACTGCTAACTAGAGAGTTTTCCTTAAGACGTGTTGGGTGAATGAACGTTGTGGTGCCAGCCCTGTCTGTGTAAAGCCGTTGTCTGTAATGGATGTCCGGGCTGCAGGAGTGCAGATCTGCAGGAAATCCTACTGTCCTGGTCCCCAAGAAGTTTTCTGTAAGGGAAGCTTCTGTGTAGTCATGGCATTATCTGCACCTGAAAAGGGGAGAAGCTGAATTTTTCCTTCTTTTTCAATACAGAAGAGCCTGGATGTTCTTACAGAGCCATTTTCCTGCCTGTTTTGTACTTCTCTGGTCACTATCAGCTGTATCACTAGTTTGATTTCACTGGTTTGAGACTAAGTGGAGGAAATAAGAGGAGGAAGGGGATCTCAGCAGGAGCAGTCAGGGTGGTTCCCACTATCTCTGTAGCAGCAGTGGTTACTGAGGGAGGGAATGAATATTTTGCTTAAAGATACGGCAGTGTTGCCCCTGTATCAGGCAGAGGAGCTTTCACAGCACATGCACTATTGCTCTTGGTCTCCTCCAAGCTTAGAGAAATGCAGTAACTGTTACTGATATTTTAAAAATTAAAATCAGTTGCACAAAATCAAACTCCGTGACTTAAATAAACCCAGCCCATATTCTGTTGGCCACCTCTAAAATGTATTAAATGGAAGTGGTTTCAAAATGGGATTTCCTTCTTGGAAGGGAAACTTCCCTGGTGTGGTGGGTAGAACAGCCTTGTCGCAAGCAGTAGGAAGATTCTTGTGACGCACCAGGTTGTGGGGCGAGAGGACGACTCCCCTCTGCAGTTCTAACGCCGTAGCACTTCATGGGAGATACCAGCTCTGAGGCAGTTTGATGCCACAGCAGTGGGCAGCTCCTCAGCGGGGGAAGCCTTCGTGTGCCAGCTGCAGGTGTGGCAGTGCTTCTGGATGTGCTGGTGACAGCCTGCGATCCGGGCATGGGGTTTTACAGGATGTGTCTCTGGCTCCTGTTTTGTGTTACCTCTGGCTGAAAGCCTCGGGCAGGAGCAGAGCCTTCTCCTTCTAGGTTAGAGCGCACGCAGAGTGAGAGGCTGCGTCTCTAGGAGATGAGGCAGACACAAAAAGAGGGGAAAGCAGTATTAAGGGAAAGCGTCGTAAA
>NW_009602123.1:10583-36552 GCF_000690535.1 Cariama cristata
TGCTGGACAGGGTGGCCGGCTTGTCAGAAGAGCTGATAGCGTCACGACTGGTGCCTCTTCTACTCAATCAGCTCGTGTTCGCAGAACCTGTAGCTGTCAAGAGTTTTCTTCCTCATCTGCTGGGTCCAAAGAAAGGTGAACTTTAAGTACTTTCTCTCTTCACAATTATTACTGACAAGTTTGGAATGAATTCAGAGTGGTCGTTCCATTGAATCAAGGGAATAGTGGTGTTTATTTAACCAGAACAAATACTGTAATATACAGAACTGGGAAGGACAGTTATGTGTGCTTCCCCGTTTGCAGTACTTTCCACTGCTCTGCTGATGCTGGGAGAAGAATGAGGAATTGCCTGGGCTCTTTCCTGGGTTTACCCATCACCCCCTGCTCCCAACCCAGGCTTTCCCACTGCCTCACTGCATAGCCCTCTTCTCACTTTTTTCCCCTACCCCACCTGCCCCTTTTTCTTCTGCCACTGCACTCGTTCTCCTGTCAGGGCGCTCAGTCGCTTCTCCTTTCCTCTGTAAGGGGTGTTCAGCGTGTCTTGCTGGATCCCCAGCTATCTCTGTCCCAGCTGTTTGCCTCCCCTTGCTTAAAGCTTTTCCTAAATAGCTACTGGTGTTTCAGCCAAGCAGCACCGGTCTTGTGGCTGTTTGACTTTCAGTGTTCAGAGCCGTTGCCGTCGAGCAATGGATGCTGGCACTGCTGCCTCCCCTCCCTCCCATCTCTGACATCCAAAGCGAGCTCTGTTGGCAGCTGACAAAGAATCGGACCTGGCAGTGGGGTAACACTGTAGAATTCGGCTGTGATGGTTTCTCAGTGAGTAGCTTTTGGGTGAGCCATCTCTCGTTGTTGAAGCAGCCTTTTCCCATCTTCACCTCTCTTCCCTAGAGCAAATTGGAGAAAGCCAGACCAGCTGCCTCTTGTCGCCAGCCTTGTTCCAGACGCATGTCATTCCTGTGCTGCTGAAGCTCTTTGAGGTTCACGAGGAGCACGTTCGAATGGTGTTGCTGTCTCACATTCATGCCTACGCAGAACTGTTCTCTCGGGAAGAGTTGAAAAACATCATATTGCCACAGGTTAAGGACAGCAAAACAATACGCAGTATATTCTAGAATATGGGATTTCTACTGCTCGGGTTGGTTCTTAGCTTAAAGTTAGGATCTCGTAGTGCTGGCCACAAACAGTTTGCAGCCTCCTTTCTGTGCAAGTCCCAACTCTCACGCCCCATCCTGATCTGGAGGACTGGTTTTGTTAAACGTGGCGCCCTCTGCCTCACACACACCCCTTATGCCAACACCTGGCAGCCTTGACTGGCAGCCTCACAACAAGAGACTCGGTTTCTGTTTCACATCACAGCTGTCAAGAATGGAGCGATCGGCCAAAGCCCAGGGGGCCGTGGCGTTAGGTTCCAGTGCTCACCAGGCGCTAGGGTCAGGCACCCTCTTTAGCTTGTAACACAAAGCAGAAGGCTGATTTTATGCTACAGAGTAATGACCAGTGTCTGCTGAGAGCTGTGGGAGATCGTAGAAATGAAATGTGCTGCAAATACAACATTTAAAGGGGAAAGAAGTGAAAAAGCAGAATTTTCTGTTCTCGGTAACATTATTATGTTCTTGGTGTAGGTACTGCTGGGCCTTCGAGATACCAGTGACTCCATTGTTGCGATAACGCTGCACAGCTTAGCAGTTCTCGTCTCCCTGCTTGGACCTGAAGTAGTTGTAGGTGGAGAAAGAACAAAGATTTTCAAAAGCTCTGCACCAAGTTTCATGAAAACTGCTGATCTCTCCCCAGAAGGTAAATGCTACGATCAGAGCGCGCTCGGGATTCTTGCCCATTCTGTCCAAGCAACATAGGCAGAATTTCTTGGATGATTAATCTCTTGCTGTTGACAGGTTAAGTGAAAAAAAGTTAATTTGCAGCTAAACTTCAATTCTAAATTAGGTGCTGTTTGCAGATACAGAACTGATATCAGAAGAAAACTTAGATAAAAGTATTTTAACTGTAGGAAATACATGGGAAAAAAATTTAAATCTCTTCTTCATTTAAGAATCCTTGTTAAGTAAAAGAGATTAAGTGTGTGTGTGTTTGTCTTTGGCAGAAAAACTATACTGCCCTCCTAAAGGACTTATGTACTTACTAGATAGTTGTTTAATATTCCCTCTGTCCTTCATGTTTTTAAAAATAGTACATTTCATCCTCTTCCCCCAATTTCTATTCATAGATTGGAAAAGGAATACGAACTTCCCTATTTTCTCAGCTCTCAGGAGGCTTTTCAGCTAATCCAAATGAAGACAGTAGTCCCTGCACCTGCTAGATAACTTGGAACCAAGTGTACTAAGGGAAATCTTTTCTGGATATTGAAACTAAGAATGCTTATAACTGGAGGGAAGAACCAGCATTTGTTCTGCTTTAGGCGTAGAGATACCAAATGAAATGCCTGCTAGAGATCAATTTAAGTATAAATGTCTTCTTCCTGATTATGTGTGTACTGACAGCTACCACCCTTTATTAAAATTGTGGATGGCTCATTGCGTTATTTTTCTTTATTTAGTAGACTATAGTAAATAAACCCCTTTGGATCACATGTTAAAATCAGGCTTATTTTTCAGAATATATTTGAAATTAGACCTGATTTAACTATTGACAAAATCAACAAAAACCCCACCTTTGTCCTCAGCGGTGAGTGATAACCTGCAGAAAACAGTACACGAGGCTGAACAAGCTGTTTGCCGAAGCCCCTAAAAGGATGTACCTTTTATTGAGGGTACTTTGGGGAGGGGGTGGGTTCCCAGTGTTAATTGCAGGCCGGGTATCTCTGGCTGCGCTGGTAAGCCCTCGCCTAGGCAGGCACCACAGGTGAGCCATGTGGAAGCAGACGCCGCTCTGGCCCAAGCCATGCTGTTCTGGGCTGGTGGGAAAAGGGCCTCATGTGGCCGAGACCGGTGCTGGTGAATCACCACCAAAACTCCCAAAAATGAACTGGAACGAGGCGCTTGCCAAGCTATCGTCACTGACCCGGGGAGACAAACCCGCCTCGTGCAGCTTCAAAGCGTGACTTTGCTGCCTGCCACCCCACCTCGGGTGCGATACGAGGGAGGCCGTCATACGGCCTTCAGGGTAGGGACTCGTGCTCCCGTAAGCTGCTCTGCTCATGCCCAGGCATAAAAGAGGGTTTGTGTAGTCGTGTGAGTTTGCTTATGCTTTGAATTGTGGTGACTGTCAGTGCTGTGCTCTTGTATGAGGCAGAGAACAGGGGATCTGTGATGCCATGCAGTACAGAAGCCAGGATTTTGGATCCAGCCAGGTGGCAGACAGCATTTTTTAAGCATCTGTTGTGATGATAATCAGTTTGTTCATTGTGTATTTCTTGAAAGAACGTATCAGCAAAACCTGACCATTTACAGTTGTCCAAACTTTGTACTGGCAAGAGCTGCAGAGGGCAGGAACAGAGGCGTATTGTGTTAAGTCCAGCCCAAGGGGTGCAGCTGTTGCATTGCTGCGCCAATCTTCATTCCGTATTGGGTGTCGGTGCCGTAAATAAGAACGTTCCAATGCTGCGAGCAGTTTCGACTAAGACTGGCCACACACCTTGTAGACCTGGTGTCCTTTCTTTTCTTTTGTCTCTGCAGAGTCCCCTAGTCATGTTTTAAGCAATCAGAGAAATCAGACCTGTCGGCCTTTGAAGAACAATTCTAGCGTGTTCCCCATTGCTGCAAATGTACCTGTCAAGAAGCTTTCTGTGCGACAAGACAATCCGCTGGCTTTAAAGACAGGTAAAGCGTAGCCCTAGCTCTTCCTTTTTAGAAATCAAGTGTTCCACAAATGAAGTGTTGCTTGACAAGATGTTAATTTTCCCCACGTGCTGATCTGAAAGAGATACAGTGAACCAAGGAAGGTAACAGTGAAGGAAGGAGAGTGTGACCCTTGACTTCCTAGGGAATAATTATTTGGGAATCTGATACGCACAGACTGCTGGCCGGCCTTGAATTTCTGTTTCCTTAGGGCAGGTTCTCTGCTGTGCTTTTTCACCCCTCCCACAGCTTGGCAGATACACTACACTTATAGGTCAGCTCATTCTCTGACCTCAGAAGCTGACTCGGTGTACTGTCACGGCCTTTTTTCAGTCACCTACTGCTTATCAGAAGTCAGCTTTTATCGCCCCAGGGCTTTGAGATGAGTACCCCGCCTTTGCAAGCAGGAAGGCAGCTGTGCTTTCTAATACGAGAGGAGCTTAGCCCTGAACCCTCTTTCCAGTCAGTGTTACTGGCTTATTTCCATCCCAGGTGCTACCTGTGACATCCAGGAGTTTTAGGCACAACGCTGTCTACACTCGCGCTCTTGAAATGAGTATGTAACTTTGTCTTCCACAGGTGAGCAAGACACTCAGTCCCCCCTGAATGGAATTCCTGGAAGCATTAATACGCTAGGGAGCAGCAGGAGCTCTTTGACTACCTCCGAAAAGCCAGCAGAGGAGTGGCCAGACTGGAGTGAGCCAGAGGAGACAGACACTGAGAAAACTGTGAACATTCAAATTCAGCCCCGAGTGCCGCGGGGCAGCGTGGGAGCTTATTTTGCTGAACATGTTGTAGACGAGAAGCCTTGGGATGACTTTGAGCCCAGGAGCCCTAGTCCTGAATTGTCCTCAGGAAACTGCCTCACTGTGACGCAAGCTGATGATGCAGTTGAAACGCCGAGGCCTCTGCCAGGTACCCATCAACTGAGCAAAGAATTCAAAAGCCTCAGACTGAGTCTCCCCACCACGTCCTGCCCTGGGAACAGCTGGAGCAATGACAAGTGGGACCACCAGGAACAACTGGGAGAAACTGTGCTGCCAAAAATGACCTTTCAGGAAAGGCTGAAGTCTTCACCGGAGTCTGGCCTAGGAGAAGAATTCACCATCAAAGTGAAGAGGAAACCCGTGCGAGACCCGGAGCTGGACTGGTTTGCTGACATGATCCCAGACATTAAACCTTCTGCAGCTATCTTGATTTTACCTGAAGCGAGGACAGAAGTGGTTGTTCCCAGTCACTCTGGTGTAGTATCCAGCAGAGAAGGTGCCTCCCAGAATGTGCTGTTTTCATCCAAATTTGCAGCAGCTGATGTTATTGAGGTAAGAGGCTATAGGCAGTGGGGTTTAAATGACTGCACACTTGAGAGGATCCTAAAGCACGTACATAGCACAGCACACTGTTGTAGCACCCACTGGCTCCTTAAGCAGATGGTGGTTAACTCGAGGAAGTACCAGCAGCATACGACCCTACAGTTGAGTCTTTACCTGTGAATACAAGATGCGGAGCTCTGAATGATCCATCTTACCAGGCACCAGGTAATTCCGTGGGGCCTTCCTACAGCAGCGAGAGCGCTGTGCTAAGTCTGCTCCCTCACTGTTTAACTTTGTACACTACTAAGGGCACTGACTAAGGAGTTTCAGCTCTAGCTTTTCATTTGTGCTGCTGTATCCTGGAAGCAAGGACCCTGTGCTATGTTAGGGAGAGTCGCAGTTTGTCGGGCAGGTAAAGCAAGGCTGGATCCTGTCTGCTGAACGGGCATGGCCCAGTGTACAAACAGAAGGGGGCTTTCAAGCACAGAGGATGCTCGGTGCTTGGTGTTGCTCCTTGCCCTTCTAGAAAAACCTCACAGCATTGTAAATAAAACCTCTGGATTACAGAGTAAAGCTTTTTGGGTGCTTTGTTTTCACGACACAATAGCTGAGACGTTTCTCCATTTCAGAGAACCAGGGGAGTTATAAAACCACCTTTTTAAGTAAGCAGGTAAATCCCTCTAGCCCCATCACAGAGACTCTGGGGACTGCTTCTGTTTCCTTGGAGGAGAGGCAGCACTCCCAGCACAGCCACCTGAACACCTGCCTCCGTTAGGGAATAGATGTTGATTTCAAGTTGTTTTGCTAATTCAGCCTCAAGAGAGCTACCACAGGGGTAACAGGTCACATGGGGAGAGGAGCCATGTTGTAAACAGAAGTTGTTTGTTTACGCCATTTGAAAACAGCACACTGTCACAGTATCAGCACCATTTTGGTGGGCAGTCACTCGCTGTAGTGCGGTCAGCGCCATGTAGTAGTAAAAGAGCTGTGTCTGGGGACGGGTGAGGTCAAACTCAATAGTGTTCGAATACAGCAGGACAACAGCGGCTGCTTCCTAGGGGAAAGAAACCTAGTTTATAGCATTCTGGTCTTAATGGAAAGTGAGTTTGGTACAAACAAACAGTTCTTGCTTTAGTTTTATGAAAAAAAATACAAGACTGTGTTAGTTTGCTCTTGTCTTTACAATGTTTCCTTTTGTAGTTAAAAGCTCTTTAAGACACAAAGCTGCAAGTACTGGCACTTCATTTTTAGTCTTATGAGGAGCTTTCGGCATTCTGGATGAATGCCTTGTTCTGTCATCACAGGCTACTGCCTGGCTCCTGGGGCTGTGCTAAGTACAGAAGTACAGTACATGTGCCTTAATGTTGCTAATTTTACATGATTCTAGGCTGAAGCTGCAGGCTGGGGTGAAGAAGATGAGTTGAACTGGGAAGATGATACCAACTGGTAATGGGACTGAAAGAGACAAAGGCAATTTATGGTGTGTTGGATTCTGTAAGAGAAGTCGCTGCTTCCCCAATCCAATGGATAAGTACCTCAGCACTGCTTTTGCCAGAAGGCAGGCACTTGCTGCGGCAGCCAGCAAGATCCAGCGGGGCCCGATCTCTTGCAATGGATGCTCCTTTCCAGTCCGTGCCAAAAACTGCAGGGGTGAGGCCTGCACTCAAGCAATATGCCCAGCTGTGGAGTGTGTCGCTGCTACTGGAAGGAGGAACAGCACGATGGGTGTGTTGGTGCTGATGTGCTACTGGAGGCCAAGAGTGGTGTAAGCCATTGTTCCAGAACCCATCCCTGCTCTGAAAAACTGATGACAATAAATGAAAGTCACACCCGACTTACTTGGTTAATGTGCCTTTTTCTTTTTTTTCTTCCCCTCAGAAAAGCAAAGCCCTTAAAAGGAGCCCATTTCTAACTTTTTAGTTGAGATGATTTTAAGATGAATGTATGCTTTACTCAACTTATTTATTTCTGTTTATACAGTTCTGTCAGTGGATGGCACAAGAGGTGCTGGGAGCTGTGCAGTGAAGGACCACTGCACACAAACTGCTTAAGGACCGCATTCTTTCTGCTCTTAACTGTGACCAATAAAGATTATTTTGAAAAGATGACCCTAGCGTGGAGTGAAACGAGCAGCAGAGCTATGTTCAGAGAACAGCATAGAGCCTTAAATTGTTATTCTTGAGTGTATTTTAAAATAAAGATAAAAACAGCTACTGCATAGTCACCTGCACATGACAGGAACAAAGGTAACTTACTTTTACAACAGATTCAAACATCTTAGTATTCAAAATACAATCTCAGGAAATGTTTACCACCATACAGTAGCTTAGAAGAGAAAGCTATACACCAGAAATATACAAAAGGACAGCTCAGATGCACAATAGTGTCCATCAAAATGTATCAGTCCTTCCACCCAGTTGTTGTGAAAGACAGGCCAAGATCTCACACCTCAGTTCATTTTGGCATGTTAACCGAGACCCAGCAGTACAGCAGAGCATGGCCCTGTGTCACAGTTTTTTCTTCTCCAGCAATCACAGTACAAAGGCATCTCTTCCCTCAGAAGAGGGAGCTGGTTTATTGTCTCTCAAACCTGTCGAGCCCCTTACCGCACGCTGTCTCTGAGGATGGCTATAGCTGTGTGTAGAGCCTCCAGTTTCGCTGCAAGCCAAGCAGGGGGTGACCCTTTCCGGAGCAGCAGCTTCACAGCCTCCACTGCCCCCTCCATCGTGCCTACTGCCGACTTATACTGCTCCTCAGAGGGTGGATGACATGCTCTTTTTGCCAGAGGCTGCAGATTTAAGTAAACACGAGACATCATTTATAACGCTTTACATAAGTGATCAGTCTTCATCCAAATGCAAAAAAAACCCCCTTAGATGGAGAAGAACTGCAAGAGCCTCCCTTGCCTTGTGAGAGTTCTTGCTAGCTGGCAGCACAGAGCATTCAGGTGTACTGTAAGAGTGCACCTGACCTTTTTTCTTAGAACATGGAGGGCAGAAAGACCATCTTGAACCTCTTCAGGTCCTTCCAGAACTGACAGAAATTGACAATTGAGCCCAGATAGTTTAAAGAAGTGCACATACCTCTCCTGATGACTCCGCTTCTCCATCCATTTTCATGAACTGTGCACTGCAGGTAATTCTTTCTTGCTTCATGCGTTCTGTTCGTGCTTCTCTTGTCTCTTCTACTTGCCTCGTCTAGGGACAAGGCCACAGGAGAGGTCACTAAACCCAGGTGGCATTACCAACCTTCATAGGCTCAATTTATATGCCAGAACAAAGGGAAGGGAGGGAGAGATCTTAAAGCACAGTTCAAAGTGAATCTAATTTCTCACACACTCCTCTAAGCAGGAGATTGAAGTTATCTACAACTTTGCTGTAGCATCACTGGCAGCTATCAGTTCTTTTGCTCATTATCTGCTTGTCAAAAGCTGCTCAGCCAGATAGCCCTGCCTTAGGTTACAGCATGATACCTGCCCCGTCTTTCCCATTGTCTGTGTTCTGCATGACTAGCCATCTGCTCTTAAGAATTTTTTCTAACATGTAAAAAGGACTAAAAAGTTTTATATGTGTTCATTTAGCTTTCACAAACCTATCCAAGAGAAACAGGGAAGGAAATCACACAAACCAAATGATGAAATCCCTGTCTTTTTAATAGCTAACTTTTCTGCTTACAACAATAACTGTGCGATTTAATGATTTTTTTGTTCAAGGAGGGAAAAGCAAAGCATTTAAATCAAAGTTGGGAAGTAATGGAAGAGCAGCGTGCATAGGAATGGCAGTTGTTAATTCTGCTGATTAAAGCAAGTAGAAAAGTTCAACCGGAGCTCAGTTAACAGAACAATTTATTTTAAACTAACTTAATCGCCATGCAGATGATGCAGGTGTAGACATAGGCCATGTACCGCTTATAATGGATGTATACAACATCAGCTAAGAAAGTAGTAAAATGGTTCAACAACATACACACCTTAGCCAGAAAACTAACAACTTTGTCCTTAGTTTCTTCAGAATTAAGGCACTGAGGAACAACATCTTCATGGCTTGTTTCCTGTCAAAAGTGTTGAAGTTGTTTAGTACATTCATATTATCAACAGAATAGACAAAGTAAAAAATGTTTCTGTGACAGTCCCTTTCCTGTTGCAACCAATCTAAGCATGCAACGCTTAATCTTCCTTCACTTCCAGCTCCTGAGATCTCTTACAACTGCAGCAGCCCTCATTACTTTTGATGGGCAATAGCATCTGTAATACCAAGATCCAAATCGCTCACTGAAGAGCAGCAAATTGTACAGGAAATTATTCCATCTTATAAGTTAATAGAGCCAAATACACGCATACAGAGTTCTGCTATGCTTACCTCTGCAAAATGTGTGAATGCTTCCAACGCATGCTGATGAATCAGCCAGGTCTGGTCAGCTAGCAGAGAAGCAAACAAACACGACAACTGGGGTACAACTTGCCTCTGAAAGAGGAACAAATATCGATCGGTTCCAAAGAGTGAGTTGTACATATCTTACCATCACGATTTATTATTAAAGAATCGCTCTAAGGTCAAGGGACAGCTTTGTAAAAATGTGAGAGTGCTACTGCCCTGTCTGGCAAAAAAAAAAAGGCAGTGTAAAGGAGGTGACATGTTCTATTCTTTCTTCTTGGGGGTTCACATATCAGTCCGTCCTAACTGGTGAGAAGCAACACGCAAATGAATAAACCAAGCACCTTAGATGCACTCAGTGTGTCTCAGTGAAAAATATAACTGCCGCAGACCATGAATAAGTCTCCAAGATGGTTATGTCTTGGCACTCCGGTATGTATTTAATGAACTTGATCCTCTATATTTAAATAGCGTATCTTTTAATCAAAAGACTGAAGATTATTTCACTAAGGCCACAATTGTATTTACCTGTGCTTCTTGTGGTATAAAAACCTTTCCCATAGAAGAGAGAAAATCCACCATCGCTAGACGAACATGATCTGGGGGATCCAACTGGAAAAGGGAAGACTGCAGTGCAAATAACTGCAGAAAAGAAATCCCAGCAAAGTTCCATCAAACAGATTGCAGGTGAAAACTGTTGTCTCATCTTTAAATCTAAAGATACGGATTTTAGAAAACTGGACTGAAAACAAAAGGAGGTATGTTACACCTTGAATAAAAACTGGCTAGGATAAAGCTGCAGTGTGGATTTTAGAAAGAAATGAGCACGCTCTATAGCATACCCATATATCCCAATTATCTTACAGAGTAATAGGATTCTCAAAAGCAGTGTTAACCAAAGTACCAAATTACTTGCTTTAAAGACAAGGAAAGTAATCAAGGAAGAAATAAAATTAGGAGCCTCTGTGTGTTAAGAGAAGGCCAGACCATGAAATAACTCATTTGAGATTTCAGTAAAATCACAAAGAACTTGGTTTTCATAAAGTAAATTATTCATAAGAAGTTTTTGTTTTGGTTTTTTTTTGTGTTTTTTTTTGGTTTTGTTGGGGTTTTTTTTTGGTTTTGTTTTGTTTTTTTTACCTGAGTAATCAGTTGACCATCTAATGCTTGGATGAAAAATTCCAAAAGGTGAAGTAATAAACACAGTGTCTGCTGGAGACATGGCTCGTCTGAGACCTTCAACAGATCACAAGGTATCAGTAACGTTGCATCTTAGCTTATGGAATAACTACTTTAAAAAGAATTTAAAGTTACAGTAGTGTTCCAAAATTCCTAGCCTAACTTCACACACATAACACATCGTAAGCAGCAGCAGCAAACATTACAATAGTCATATCAGTATTTCTAGGTAGTCATATTTCACAGGACCCTTTTCTTTGATTTTTTTATTAAGAATATTTCTTATCCCTCATCTCCTTCCTCTCACTCAGTAACATACGCAGCTAAAGGTTATCCAAACTATTTCTTTTCCCTTATCAGTTGCCAAATGTCTTCACAGAACGGCTGAGGTTGGAAGAGACCTCTGAAGGGACACATTGTTGGCTCTTCTTCGCCCCCATTCACAAACTGTTTTAATCCAGAGCAAGAACCACAACAATCCTTTTTGCCTTACTGCAACTGCAGACGTGAACAGGTACGCAGTCACAAAGGAATCGCCTTACCCCTCGTTCTCAAATACGGGAGGAAGGTTACTAGCTCTACAGGTTTTCATGTGCTAAGCTATGTACTAATTAAATCACCATGAGTTTTGTTCATATTCTAGTGAACATTTAAAATAGGCCAAATTTGTAACTGGTATGAATCAGAATGTGGTACTACAGACTTCTCATTAAGCAAGTCTGAATCTGACACTGAGTAACAGATGGACTAACAAGGAGCCGTATATGTAATATTCAGGAGAATTCAAACTCCGCTTCCCAGAGCACGTGCCTGCCCAATACATAAAGCAGCTGAGAGCAGATGGGCAGCGCAGTTACGCGGTGCTTTACAGAAATGGTCCAATCCAAGTAGAAGAACTCGGTAACAAACACATGATGAAACAGCGCCAGCCTCTCAAAGCCATCGTGCTTTCACCTTTGGAGCAGCAAATTCTCTTACCTGCTTAGCCTGGAGAAAAGTCCAGAACTGACCAAGCACTCCTAAGACAGATGCCTGAAGTTCTGCCTCCAGAGCGTCACCAGCAAAATTGCAGGCAGCCAGCAGGACAGACAGGGCAGTATTCTAGTAGGAAAAAATGTGTAAGACAGACCAAAAAAAACTACACGTAAAATGAACCAAAACCCCAGGCTCATATTAAACATCTAAAATGATACAAGATGGCAAGAAGCCCAATGTGCTGTGTCAGCTGTACAGTACAGCTAATCCACCAGGCCACCGGCCAATAAAGCTTCCAAAGCAGGGAAACCATCCGTTACTTCTGTGCGTTTCACACGGTGCTGTAGGCATTAGCTGCACTGGCAGGCGAAAGCTGGCAGCAGATACTTCATTTGGAAGTCTCTGGTCTCTCACGCTCCTTTGCCAAGGAGACCAGTGAGCATCTTTCAGATTTGATGCCGCATAAAAACAGCAAGGACTTTAAAACTTAAAAGTTATTGTACGACATAGTATAGATCAGAAATTCTAAAGAAAAATACACCTGCTTACCCAGAGAGCAAACAACAACTAGAATAACTAGTAAACTACAAGACCCGCCCCAGACACCCTCAGAGTAGAGGGTCCTAAAGGTGCCGTGTACCAGAAGAAAACAATAAAATAAGAGTTTGAGTTCTTGCTCATGCATATGCCAATTAGGCAGGAAAAAACGCTGTGCAACACACAGAAAAACAGAATCAAGGTGACAGCAACAGAACCCTTACAGTTTGGAAATCCAGAGTTCACACATTTTTACAAAGAGAACCAAATCTCCTTTACCACAGGTCGGAGCTCTCCCAAAGCACGCCTGCTACTCAGCCACCGCCTGCACTGCGCAAGCCCTGTCACACAGAGCTGACATGCCACTCGTTTCCTCAGCTCAGGATTCAGGGCCTTGAGGGATATGTGCTGCCACACAGACAAGTTCTCCACCTCTTCTGGAAGAAACTTATGAGCAAATTCTACCTGTGAACAAAAGTTAATAGGAACTAAACAGACCAGAAAACAATTTGGTCATCTGTCAGAAAGCTGAGAAACCAAAACGCACTACTAGTTTGCTTTAGAAATGTACATGAAAAACAATCACATAAAACCTTTCATTTAAATAAAATATAACTTTTGCTATAACAACCTTCTAGAACTACCACCGCCCTTGTCACATATAGGACATCAGAATGATGAAGGAACTTACTCTTTCACCTGCTTGAAGCAATGGCCCTAGCACGTCGAAGAGTGAGCTTCAGCCTCTCCAAGCTCGACAGAGAGGCGCTGACAGGAAAGGATACTACCCTTTACATCTGATGACGTGAGAACACTCACGAACACCAGTCACAGATGCAGTGACGGGACGTACAGTTTCAGCAAATCTGGGAGATGTGCTGTTTTTATACTTAGTCAAAAAAAGACTTCATTGCCGCCCAATACGACCTCTCTTAGAAAGGTGTACGTGCCCTTCTTGTTTTAAAGAGCACACCTGCACAAATTAGTATCCGCTACGACAAAGTAGTAACAAGTACAATATCAAGTGTAGCAAGCAAGCACTTGACACCTTGTCACTTCTTCAGAAGTGAAAGAGGCTATTTTAACACAGGCCACTGATTCAAATCTCTTCTATCAAAGACAGAAGATGCTGGTGCTATACTTGCCTGATGATCTGGAGCCATTAAGAACAGCATACGCCTCAGCAGAACACCCAAGGCAGAGACCTGGTAACAGTCACTGGGCCAAGACTTTATCTGAATTAGGATAGAAAGGTAATACATCTAATTAAATTAAGGAAAAAATCACCACTCAGCAAGTGACATCTACACAGGATGTTCTGAGAGTTGCTAGGTGGGATCACAGCAGTAACGCTCTAAATAAATGCAGGACATGTTGGAAATACCAGGTATTTTGTTTTATATTTTCACAGTACTGCTTTTGCTAGTTATTAACCCAATTTGAAAAATTAAAACAATCTCCATTTGGATTTGGAAAAAAGTGAAATTCCTGTCTTTGGTCATTTAGAAAGTTTACTGGTAGAACAAGGATTAAAACTGGTGCCAAACTGCAAACATCACTGTGGTTCTTACCAAGTGGGCGATCACAACAACGTGGTGAGCGCACAGTTCAGCTGTTCCATACCTGGAATGTGCGAGACAGAAGCTTGTGAGTCTGTACTTCCTACTCTTTTACAGACTAACTATTACAAATCTTGTCTGAGAGATGGCCATTTCCTCTAACATTTTTAAACTTGATATGCACAGACACAATTTACTTGAAAGAACCATTCCAAAAAACAGTTATTAAATAATAGAAAAGGTATATTCCTCTTACTTGCATGAATGTAAAAATAGCTAAGCCATTTCTGCTCCTAATTTTCAAAATATGCTCTATATCTGAAAAGAATCCAATTCTGGGACAATTTTGTCTTTAAAAAAAAAATCTCTCTCAAGGAATTACATACAACAACAGAACTCACTGGATCTGTGGAAATCCTGTTCGATCTGTAATAAAAAGATCTTACCGGGCAAGGAAGCACCATGAGTCCATTGCTAGCAGAGATGTGATCATACTAGAACCCAGCACAGCATCCAGCAGAGCATACTCCTGAGAAAACATATATGTAAAGTCACGCAGAAACAGATTGCAGGCCTACTATTACTTTTACTCCACTAATTAGCATAAAACCTAGTAAGATTTTCCACTTATCCAATTTAAAATGTTTTAAGAACTCATTTTCATACTCTATATTCAGCTACACCATTAAGCAAGCAACTACACCTTTAGTTTTGCATACTTTGAATGTACATGCGCATTCATTTCAATGGCCTGAGGATCCTTCACTTCTCAAAACCTTTCATCATGTGCATCCCTTCTTCGCAAGGCAACTTGTATGAAATTTTTTTTTTAAAAAAAAACCAAAACAACGTATTGCCAATTTTATTGCCAGCTTTATTGGCAGCTTACTGTAAACCAAATAAAACCTTTTCCTCTTTTAGGAACACAAATTTTATCTGAAAGAGCAATGTAGCATTCAGGAAAGAAAACCCTAAATTAAGGATATAATTTTTGTGACAGCTCTTATTACATTTATCTAGAGGTTCTTTGGTCTACGTGCAGTAAAAAGTGAAAAACTTTTAAAACATTATATAACGTTAATCAAAGCCCAGAATACTCCTCCGAAGTAGAAAAATTTGCTTATTACCATTTTATGGTATGTTCTCAGCTGCAATCCCAATATAATCTACTCTAAACATTAAATGCTACTTTGTTACTTCACAGTATAGACTAACAAAACCAGGTAAATTTAATACAAGTTGAATGCTGCATAAGAGAAAGCACTGAACTTTTCTAACAACTTGACCTCCCCCCCTCCCAAAGAGAACAAAAATTTCCAACAGCACTGAGGTTCTCAAGAATCTGTATAAAGCTTTATTTTTCCCTTTCCCACAAGTGACATTTGCTGTATAACTGAACTTCAGTCATGTAAGGCTATCACGGCTGCTTTCTACAGAACCACTTCATACTTAGCGTCTCTTTAGAGCTAGATCATTAGAAAGAACTCATCATTTTTTAAATAGTACCTATGCAGCACAACAGCTGAAGAGATAACAAGCAAAAAACCACCTTACCAGCTGAGGAAAGTGTGATGGGAGCGTGGAAGCAATGAAGGAACACAGGTGGACACAGACATAGTGATAGAGGGTGATGGGAACCGCTGGCTGTCCTGTACTGATCACCTCTGGCAAACAAACAGGGAGAGAAAGCTCGCCAGAACATTGCTGGAAACTGAAGAAGAGAGCTGAAAACAAAGACAGGCTGCAAGGATAAAAGGAAAAAAAAAAAAAAAAAGAAACCAGTTGGGTTACAGATATGCAAATTCCAAATCCTTCAACATCTGTACTACAGAACCTTTGTCTTTGACCAGAAACGATGGCAATAACTTCAGTGCTTTTACATCAGATTTACATTCCTGACTACCTTCCTCTTTTACAAATTCAGGTGACTATTAGAGGGTTCAGGCATAAAAATGAAAGATTTATCTTAGTGAAGTATCAACAAATTACACACATCTCTATTCCTACCCTGGAAGTACTCTAAATACCATTCCTTTCCTGAAAAAGAGAGACATCTCTGACTCTGTATCCTTCACTCTTGAAGCACTCAACTTCAGATCCTATTTTTCTCAGTATAAGGATGTAAATCCATAGAGTCTGACAAATTTTACTATTCGGTTGCAAGGGAAACCCCAGCAGCTGAGCCCCTCCATTTGCCCATACAGACTGATTGCTGTGGTGAAGAACTACAATGAAAACCTTTTTAGTACCTTTTTCCTGTGTTCCAGAGAGTTTGCACTTCTTCAGGCTGAGAGGGCAGCTTGTCCATTATGGTAATCAGGAGGAGACACTGGGGCAGCTGCTGCTCAGGAGGGAGACCTGTAGAAGTGTTTTTTTTAAATGTGATGCTAGTTGCCCTGGTAAATATATTGTGTGTGTAAACTGGCTTTTAAGCAAGTGACGAACAATGAACAACTGGTGAAACATAAAGTTCCCAGTAAAACAATCAAAAATCACTTATAAACACAGCTGGGAAAAAAGGAACGTTTCATCTTGAACATTGTGTTTGAAGTGAAAAGTAAGTGCAATATACCGTATGAGGCAAAATCTAAAATATTCCAGTTCTGAACTGTCACTGCAAGATGCTGCAAAAGAGTCACAATCTGGATGCCCTATGCTTCCAGTCTCCTTGAAAGCACTGGATGCCTCAAACACTGAAAACGCAAAGTTTTCTTCTAAGTGTGTCAGGATAATCACAAGGCCAGAGTGTGCAGGTGGGAGAGAAGTCAGCCAGCTATCTCAGAATTATGACATGTTGGTCAGGGGCAGAAATCGGAAGCGGGGTGTGTTATAACAAGCAGCTCATCATTTTCCAGTTTGAAGGCATTCTACTTTCCACAGAAAATACTTAATTTAGTAAAAAAGTAGCTCTTTCCCCACCAACAGAACAGCAGAAAAATTTCAACCCACTTTGAAAGTTTGTGACAAATGTGGATTGAAGTTATGCAAAACAGCAGAACTAAAACAGGATTTCTGTTTGACGTTACTGAGTACTTTGGAAAAGGAGCATTCAACAGCAACATGAACTATCTGGTACAAAATTCATCTGAGTTAGCATGCAGGTGCCTGTATCATAGTACTTACAAAAGAATTAGAGACAAGCAAACCAGTACAGAATATTGCTTGTGGTCCAGAAAGTCAAAATATCAACCCTGATCCCTTAGAGATGCTTACATAGTACTATAGCCGTGGTATCTGTATTTTAAACCCACCTAACTTTTCACTTAACACTTGCTCCATAAAAGGGCTAAAGGGAAGAAGCTGGTTGATGAGAGGGTCCAGAGCCACAAGAAAAACCCGGGATATTTCATCTCGATGAACTTCCAAGATCTCTGGAGCATAGAGACTGGGAGGAAATTTGCTGAGGAGGGACAAAAAAAAAAAAAGAGTTTAATAATTCTTAAGTAGCATTTTCAGTAACATTACTTTTAAAAAGTAACTACAGAAAGGCAAATTCATTATTTCCTTGTTATTGTGAGATGAAAGACAGAAAAGGCTCCCCATTTTAGAATATCTATTATAGCCTGAGATTTACAACACTGCAGTCAGCCTTTAAAATAAGCATCACAATCCAATGTTTTACTAAACACTGAAAGAAAACCTTACAAGCTCATGGAAAAAATGCATGTAAAATACATAACATATATGATAAGAAATAGACTGAATCACAAAAAAGTGAAGCAATGAAAAGCCAAGAAAACACCCGAGTACACAATTTGACAGTCATAAATGTCACAGCACCAATTTAACACGACACTAATAAAAGGGTACCACAATTTCTTTGAAAAGCAAAAAACCCTAGGCAAAAAAAGTGAGATAAGAATAAAGCAAAAGAGAGCATGAAATTAAAACCTTTTACCCTTGCAGCTTATAGTGACTGTAAAAATGCTAACTTCCTACTCAAAAATCCTGCTCAGTTTTGCTGAGTGAATAAAAGTTTACAACCTTCTACTTGAGAAAGATCTACAAGGTAAGTAAAGTTAGAAGAGGAAACTCGTAAAAAAATATCCACCCTTTCTTGCAGCGAAACATGCAGTGAACTCATGAGTGCACTCACCACAGAACCTGGTTTTGATTCCAAAAGAATGACTGAAATCAGCTCTCTATTATGAATTCCACTTTTCCCTATTCTTCCCACTATTGCAGCAAATAGAACAAAACTTTCGAAAGAAAAATGAGAGGCCGCTTGCAGACTGTCACACTTTAAGTATACCATTAAAAAAGCATTTGCTTCCAGGGGAACCAGAGTCCTTTTGTGAGATTTCACAAGACTATAAACACAATAGTAAAGCTACCAAAAATTTCAGGATACTCTGTTTCTGATCCTCTCTCCCTTCAGGACAACCGTTTCCCTACTTTGTCTTAAAGTAGAAACAATCTGTCAAATGTTGCTGCTGACACCTGCATTTAGTCTTGGATTTTTTCTTTCACTAGAATTTAAGACAGGAAAAAAGAGAGGGTGGCTGTTCAGTTATCTCTGAAATAGAAAGGAATTAGGATGACTAGGGAATGTAATTCTGAATTGCCTTGACTTTGCACGTGACTAACATCACGCTACTGTTGGTTTCAAAGTGGAAGGTACATTGCTGGGTTGCTCTGTTTTAACTCTGCTTAACTGCTTCATTGCAAGGTGACCAAAGGACGAATCCTACCTTCAGGAATTCTGACTTTAGGAATTTTCAAATGAAATTACATAAATAGACCCAGTGTCCAAGACAATCAATCTGCATATTCTACACATAACTTGTTAAGAAATGTTGACTTAAGTAATTGCAACAAAGTTAGTGGTTTGTCAATATTGGACACTCACAGCACTGATCGAGCATGGGGTTAAGGTAACTAGCATCACACAAAAATGCCCAAAGTATTTTAGATTCCTGTATGTGAAAAAAGAAAGCAAGAGCTCTGGAACAAGAACTTTATTTTTACACCTCAAAATACTTGCAAATTTAAGAATGCAATATGGAGATGTTATTAAGATACTATCAATAATCAATTACTTGTACTTCACTTACCTGTATATCTGAAGAAAGAGCTGATGAAACTGAGAACACGAATCAGAGAAGAAAGAAAGAAATTCCTGCAAAAGCCATTAATTTTGAATGGTACTTTTAATATAAAATATATGATTAAATACACTTACTTTCTGTTCTGCTACATCAGTGTGTGAAGTACTACACTGCAAAAATTGGTTAAGTTCTAACAATCCACAGCAAAAAGCAAGTGCAAAGCAAACAATAAACAATGTATTCCTAAGATTAATTATGCTACATGTATATATATTGTAGGCAAAACAATTAAATTTATAGGCTTATTTAAAAAAATTGCTAAGTACAGTTGTAATAGCCATAGAAAGCTCCAAAAAAATGAAGTGGTCTCATACATGCTGTAAGGCTGGTTTATACTGTCATAATGCTATTTGGTTTTTGCCAAAAAAAAACACCACTCACCCAAAAACCAACAACAAGCAAGAAATTGCCCCCCTGCTTTTACCCCATGGGAAAGAACAGACGCAGAACGCACCGACAGTGCTGTTCCTAGAGAGCAAAATTTTTTCAAGTACATTCTTAAAACAGGTAGATTTACAGCATGTCTTCTAATAATGAGAACAGACCCCCAGAGCAACAAAGTGAAATAGCCAGGAAAAGAGCAGGAAGTGAGTGTCAGAGCTAACAACAGTATGTGGGCATTTCTTCTTCTTAATGCCACATCATTTTCGATTGTTGAAGCAAGCAACAATTCCAAAAACTTGGTGACAGGTTTCATCTGAATTCTTCCAGATAAAGTTACCATTGCATTGACTCAAGGCTACCTGTAAAGACTGGACATCTCGTGCCAACTCCTCAGTGACATCACATGTAACACCTTATTATTCTTGTTTGCTTTTCTGTTAAATCACAGCAGTAATCCTGCTTAGGCTTGTGGGTGTATACAGGAGGAAGAACTACAAGCAGGTTACCCATGGATGTTAAGTCTACCACCCACACCATATAGTCATAAATTGATATTGTGCAGTACAAAATTATTCCATTTGCAGACCAGAGGCTTAAAACGAACAGTAACACAGAATTCAGGTATTAAAACCTACCTTGGTGTAGTGTACAAGGGAATTAGCAAAGAATCTGCACAGTTTGACTGTCTTCTGAAACAGCCTAAGGTCAGTGCCCTCCTGTCCAAAAGAAGCAGTTCTAAAACTTAATATACAGAGTAACACAATAAAAAAAACAAAGTTAGACTGCTAACAACGTTCAAAACCTATTTCAAACTTGATTCTCTACAGACTCTGCAGCTAAGTGGGAAAAACCTTAAAAATCTTCAGTATGCCTCAACATTTTTATAGTAATATTCAGAATTGAAATGTTATCTTTTGATTGACCTTGGGATATTGTCAGTTTAGGAAACAAAAAAAAAATTCCCACAGAGTATGGTGGAAACTTATTTTCAATGCCTCACTAAAACATCCCCAATCTAAACAATGTTATGGGCCTCACTTTCACCTGGTTTCAAAAGAACAAGGTATTCTGCCTACCACATGAAGCGTAAAAAAACCAACCAAACAAACAAAACAAACCCACAACCAAACCCAAACCACTCCAAGCAATAATATAGCACAAAGAATTTATCCTCCTCAAGTTCAACGGCAGCTTTGGGAGCTTTTTAATTCACCTGTATCTCTGACAGCTTCATTTGCTCAGCCAGTTGCAAACAGGAGTGAAAAGAAAGAAGAGTGTCCTTGCACAGGCCACTGAGGATGTCGCTGTGTTTCAGATGGCACTGCAGCAGAGAATGATGCTTCAGGCTTTGCCTAAAAGATGGGAATATTTAATTGTCAGAAGCAATCACGCAATGAGTTAGTAAAAATCAAAATAACTATTTCTTCTATTTAGGCTTTTATACAACACTAAGTGGTGCAATATCCGTGTACACCAAAACCAGAAATTTAGAGGGAACAACCCTCTTCACAGCCACGACTGAAACACAGAGGAGAGGCAGGATGACGGTGCAAGACAGCACAACTCAAGCGAAAAACGCCTACAAAATTGCAGGTCGGACTTCTTAAGATTATTTATTCAGACAACGGTGTTTCAGATTTTCTTCTGCATTGTAATGCAAAAAGTCAAGCTTCTATTACTTTTCACGCACAATTCCTAACTACCTTCACTGACAGTGCCTTTAATGCTACTTACTAGCTAAGTAACTAAATTGAATTATCTAATTTCAGTTTTATTTGAAATTGAACATAAAGCTACTGAAACACTGGTTATTTAAAATTACAGTCTGGTGATCTTACAATAAAATCCAAAGAGTTCAATGACATACTTGATTATGAACTTCCACGTATTGGCATGAAGAGCATGGTCCATATTGGAAATGACAGCGCATATCTCCAGCACAGTGTGGATTACTAAGAAGGAAATAACAACAACTGTGTTAAATCAAATTTATGAGTTCACAGCTATGCTACTCTCCTAGGAAAACTGCAGCAAATCACAAGGACTAAGAGCATACCACCATGCTGACACTGAATCAGGAACATAGCTCGCTGCTTAGGTGCTGCACCTTTCCTACAAACCTACACAACATGCCCCACCTCACAGGCAAAGTTTCAGGAGAAAAATAGAAATATTTCAAGCTTCAAAATTCTGCTTTCTGAAAGGCTGGTCAGGACAGAGGAACTGAGCATGCTGAGAACCCTGTTTTAAAAATTCAGACACACTCTCTATAGAAAAAAAGACTGAGCAAGACTAAAAAAAGTGTGAGATGCACATATACCTGACACCATATCTGTGATGTTATCTTCAGTCGAAGCAGAGCCCATGGAAATCATATCAAGGAGTTCCATCAGCTGCTTCTGAAGAGAGTAAGTTTCCTTGAACATGGCTTGTAGGAGGTCAGAAATCAAGTGCAGACGCCCACAGTACACTGATTCACTGTCCTGTAGGAAATGGGGAAGAAGAGTTTAAAAAAAAGGTTTAGTAATTACAGCCTGATTTTTCACATGCTGAAAACATCAAGAGCTTTGCCATACATTTCACTGGAAAAAAGGACAAGGCACAGACACACCGACCTTAAATCACAACACAGCCAGATCCGTCACTTCTGCTACCAACCCCTGTTTGCTAAATACACAATGCTATTGACCTGCAGCCTCATCAACAACTAATGAAGTCTGCCTGGCTTGAGTGAGTTTACTGGGCTTTGGATTAGGCCTCGATGAACAAACGTAAGATCATACTTCCGAATAAAACAGTACAATGTTAGCCACAAAGGAACTAGCATTCCAAATGTTTCCCAATACTTTCAAATTAGAATTGTTAGATAAAGGTATGGCACTTGAGTTCGAGTTCTGACACAGAAAACTGATGTAAATGTTCCCATAGGAAAGACAAATTGAAAAGTGAAAATGAAGGCCAACCAAAAGCTATTGTATCCTTACGATAATCTTGTTTTATTTTCACTGTTCTAGAGGGAATTACTGCTGGATCTGAAACCGATACGCGTTACTCATCGTAACCAACATAAAGATCCTAATCTCAATTTTCAATCCACCTTGGAACCTGCATAGAAATACAGTAAGTAGCACCATTTTGGTAACCATCTGCAGCTCTGAAAATACCGCAGCTATCAGAAGTGCACAGATATCAGAGAGCCTATATTTATAAGCAAAATATGAACTAGCACAGTCTGTGCCTCTCACTACCAGGTCAGATTTGCTGGGCAGACAGCTGAAAAATCATCTTTGTACTTGTACACTAAGTGAACTACTTAACAACTAAATTTAAATTAAAAAAAACCAGTAATTTAACAACAATATTACTTCAAAATAGGACCTTCTACAAAGTGACTGTTTCCTAAAAGCCAACCAGTGTAACAATTTTTTTCCTTCTAACACAGACCTACCTTGCAGTGCATAAATGTGTTCTTGATTACATAAAGAACTGAGGATGGAAGGGTACGGATACTCTCCAGAGGCACACACTCTTGCAGTGTGCAGATGTATCGTACACAACCAGTCAGAGTCTCCAACAGTTGCACCATAGTCTTAAAGCAAAAATAAACAACAACAATCAATGTTTTTCACTCCTGTAATAATTTCTAAAGCATCTTTTCTTAGCTGAATTGCACCTAGATTTTTATGACATTTAAAGTTGACTGCTATTTGCATTAAGAAGTAGCTTGTTAAAGATGAATAAAGCTCCATAAAATACTATCAAACAATTCCAGAGCTTTTCTCTGATACCATATACTCTTTGAAAGCTTCATATTTCTTCTGACTACTGATCTCAATTTACAAAAATTTTAAAACTCAGAGTTAAGTAAGTGTATAAATAGGTGCCAGATACACTCTTCTATGGAGAACCACATTCCATTTGCATTAGGAACTCAGCAGAATTTGAGATTTTTTTTTTTTTCTTAAATTATGATTAGCATCACATGCTAGATGTAATCAAATCATTCACAAAATGTTAATTGAACTTCAGCTGCAAAAGAAGATCAAATTACATTTTAACCACCTGGTTAGTAGCTGGCAAAAATATACTAAAAACCTCTTAACTGTTTAGGTAAAATCAAAGAATAATGTAAACATTCCTTTGAGAGATTATTCACAGGACTTGCCTGTAGAAGATTCCTTATGGTACTGCATAACCCTGTATTCTGGCTGGTTAATCCTTTGGCCTCACTGGATAATTCATACATCAAGTTATCAAATAACTGTAGAGTCTGTCAGAACAAAACAAAACTTAAACATTTTATTTATAAATGTAGACATGCAAACAGTAACACCATTCGATATCCGCTTGCTTCTCTGGCATGGAGTCATGGGCTACTGAGATAACTCACAGGAGAAAATAATACTTTCTAGCATTTGAATCATAAATCATGATACATCAAGAAGCAAAAACCGTCATATGGTTTTCCCAAATTATAGACAGTAGCTATAGTAGCTGTTACTTTTTCTAAAATCTCATAGGAAAACAAACTTCCCAGCTAATTCACTTGAAATATATATTTCATTCTACCAAAGATTTTTTACTTAGTTAAAACCACATCATTTTAAAAGGATTTTCATTTTGTCTCAGAAAAACTGGGGGTTTTGTTGAGAAAATGATCATTAACATTTTGAACACATAAAAAAAAATGTCTGTGACCTACAACTAACAATAATGTCTACTTTGGTTGAGGTCCTTGGATATTTGATGAGTGTTACTGCTGAGACTGCAAAGACAGTGAGGTGCTTCCAGGCACATGCAAGATACTACAGAAACTGGTATGGTACTGCAATCCTTCTTCAGGATATGCCTGTTATGAGCCATTGCTCTTGTAATCTCCAAAATCTGCTACAGGACATAAAATATGGAAAATGGAATTCAAGTGGCCATTTTTACTACCTTCTTAAAATATACAAGCTGAGGCCTGAAACTTAAATCAGTAATTTGGTACTGCTTTACTTCAGTTAAAATGTAGGCACTGAAGAATTTTAATACAACTACAGCACAAAATTCTCCATCATTTAATCAAAAAAGAGAACATATGCTAGGCTAGTATGGTCTAAAAGTTTATTCACTATATTATTCACAAATTTCACAACATTTATTCATGATATACGAGTGTTGGGTTCTTCACTGTATTTGTCCTGAGAGACAACCTCATGTAAAAATTCTCCACCTTGGTCATTTTATAAAAAGCCCAATCTTCTCAAAAAGAAATAAAAAATAATTCTCCTACTGAATACAAACAGTAAAACATAGCACGTTCAATCCTCTCCCTGTTGTAAAGAATAGTAACAATCACAGAAACAATCCAACACAAAAACTTTTAAAGGGTAAAATTTTAATTTCAAGTTTTGTATCCAAAACAATTACATTGTGTGAACTCAAAAAAGAATCACTGCATTCTAAGCAGGTTTTAGCACTGGGGTGACTGAAAATTCCACTTTTCATGGAAGCTGTCATACCTTAGGTAATACTTTTGAGAAAAAAGTTTGTTCCAAATCTGCGACGCTGATATGGGGCAAAAACATCTCAGTCAGGATCCTCAAAACACCTGCAAAGCAAAACAAACACTGAAGGAAAACAATGTATGTTTATCAGAAACATGCAGCAACCTACCAGATGAAACAAAGAACTGCATCAAGCAGAAACAGGTCAGGTATTTGATTTTGAGAGAGGCAACATAACATTTGCCACATATGCATTATCTGAAAAATCAAGTAACAACAACAGCTCCAACAAGCATAAATCCATCAATAATAGCATCACATCTGACTACGCTTAGGTGAAGGCTGAGCGCAATTGTTTGCCCACAGCGCTAGAATTTTCCATATTCCAACCGTAAGTAGTTGCACATTTAATGTGCTGATTGGCACCAATGCACAACTTAACAGTGAATGTTAGCAAGACTCCTAAACAGTTACGTATCAGCCTCATTTTCTTATCACTATCAGGTATTACAAGTTTTGCCACCTGTAAGACAATAAAATACAAGACTAAAATCACCCTTCTTTCAAGTATTTAAACATCAGAAATAGCGGGAAGGAAGAAGCAGCCTTACATGCATAGCTTCTTATGGGCTTTTGTAAAGCGTATTCAACATCCAATTCGTGTAACGTGCAAGGTCCATCAGGATCGCTAAAGACCGTGAAAGCCACTAGTTATAGCATAAATATTTTTAAGTAGTGCAGAATTTACAATGCAATTGCAATACAACGATCCATAGAAAGAGGCGGCACTTCTTGGTCACTACTTACGAATATGCTCACTCCAGTCTTCAGACTCTTGATACAGAGAGTAAAAACGTTAAAGAAAGTGACTTGTTCTGCCATGAAGGTTATCTTCAAAGTATCTGCAGAAGTGGCAGTGACTTCTCTCACACTGTCCTGCATACACCTCACCCATCACATGAAATTGGCAGGGATGCTCCATAACCACTGCGGGCAGATACACCTCAGTACCCGCACAATCACCACAAGTATTTCTGCAATGTATTGGGAGAGTAAGACGGGGTGGGGGGCATTATCTACAGTGCTAAACGAACCACATGCTATTTTCTACCGTGAATCTTTTATTTCAGCGAAAGTTTGTACTCATTTCCAGTGACATTGCCAGCACTCAGCTTCTCCGTCCTGTGTTAGCCCCTTACAAAGGTTGCACCGCTTTCCCTCCCACGGACTTATTTGCTCCAACTGTGTAATGCTGAAGGAGGAA
>NW_009602124.1:0-67803 GCF_000690535.1 Cariama cristata
CCTGCCGCCGTGACTCGTGTTTGGTGTTGAGAGCAACTGCGCTGGAGTGGAAATCGGAGGCTCTGTTAAGGGGAGGACGATAATTAGCTCCGTGCTTCCCTCTCGCTGCCTGGAAAATTAATTTATGGCGACCCAGGCTCGATAAAATCAAAACATTTTTTTCTTATCAGAATGCACAGGGGAAGAAAGCTCACCGCTCCCCATCAGTCATGGACAGAGAGCATTCCTCCAGCAGGACGGGAGCGTGGGAGGGACTGGAGAGAGTAATGCTACCTCCGCGCAGAAATGATTTAAAAGCTTTAAATGAATGTTATTCGTAAAAATCACAACTTCTTGTCTGTCATAAAAAGTAATGGGTAAGGAAAGACCAATTGCCAGTGCTATAAACCATATTCTACGTGAGGCTAAAGCTATCCCTGCAGCCCTCGGCTCTCGTAAGGCTTTACATCATCACAGCTCTGATGGATGATGCACGTTCGCAAACCAAACGCTCCGTCAGATCTAACCCATCTCTGAAGCCTCCACGGGTGTCTCTCACGCGCTCACACCGAAGCGTTGTTTCCCTCTTGCTCCAGCCTGTTCTGGGTCTGGTTCTTTCCGTTCCGTGTCCCCGCATTGTGGGTGGCAGCGCGGATGGAGCAGTGTGGGACCGGGAGAACCTGGGCTGCAGCCTGCGGTGGGGTCCACTTCTCCTCTCAGCACCCTCATAACTTTCTTTTTCTGGTCCCGTTTGTGTGCTCCAGGCCAACAGCCGTTCCTCTGTAGCCCACCTGTAGCAACAAGAAGTTATTCAAGGTTCTAGCTTAACGCCGTGTGGTTTAGATCGTGTTCATTTTGGGGGCGATGCTCTTTCCTGGACGATGAGCGTGGCTGGTGGTATGGCCAGAGGTGTATGTCTGCACAGTAGCTTCTCCGTGCCGAGTGACAGAAGCTCTTCAGTCCCTGACAGCAAAATGCAGGAGATAATATTCAGGCAAGGGAAGATGTCATTATTTATTACCACTCAGATCCTTTTTATAACTTGGATATTTTATAATGGGCTCTTAAATTCATAGTAGGAAGTTACCTGATCCTCAAAGCTGTAGAAAAGCCTTGATAAATCTTTGCATAATTAGAAGCAAAATTCTTTTATAGCTAGTCACATACGTTCTTAGCAGAGGATTATTGCAAACCGATACCTGATAAAAGCATCGAAGTCTTTCTCCTGTAAGAGAGCATCTATAAAACCCCGTATCCGTTGGTACCCAGGGTTTTTCTCTGTGGCCCAGCTCATCTGAGAACAAACTGTGCTACAAAATGCAGTGGTCATTATCCCAGCCATGTTGAGTGTGCGCCCAGGGTTCGTCTGACCGACCCAGCGCCACGGTTGCTGCAAGACAGGCAGTTGTGAGTGAGGGCAACTCAAAGCTTTCACTTTTCTCTGGCCAGAGGAAGCCCAGAATAAACAGCAAAGCCCTCTGAGGCAGGTCTAAGTAGAGCTTAGGGATTAACTGTAAAGTCCCTTGTCTTCTGAAGCGCGTCCTTTAGTATTGGCAAAGCAAGTTAATGGTCTCCATGCTTTTTCCCTTGTTTTGACTTTCTTTTTCTTTTCCTTTGGCTTTTTCACCCAACTGTTGTGGGTACGTGGTAGACCAATACCAAAGCTAAATCTCTTATCTCATGCAGAGAGGACTTCAGCTAGGTTTTTGGTTTATAGGCATGAATGCCTTAGCACGGCTGTCTGGTTTAGCAGTTAACTGCAACTTTCCTATTCCGCTTGGAGTGTTTTGCACTTCAACTTTTGGCTTATAAAGACAGATTGTTTCATTAAGGACTAACTTGTCCAACACAATTTCGAAGCTTCTGTTCTGGGGGAACTTGGTACTCTTAACGCTCTTTTTTTTTTTTGCAAAAAAAGCGACTTACCTGAAGCAGGGAAGAAGTGGCTACTGAGGAACAAAGTAGGCCAGTACCCTTTAGTGAAGACAAAAAAAGGTTCTTTGCATTCTTTTCCGTTGGCTTTTTCTAACTAGTCCAACACAATTTCGAAGCTTCTGTTCAGGGGGAACTTAGTACTCTTAACGCTCTTTTTTTTGCAAAAAAAGCGACTTACCTGAAGCAGGGAAGAAGTGGCTACTGAGGAACAAAGTAGGCCAGTACCCTTTAGTGAAGACAAAAAAAGGTTCTTTGCAACCTGGGCTGTCATTATAGAAGTGTGGAAAAAAAATAATCTACTGGAAGCTATGCATTGCTCTCAAGAGGAAGCACAGAGCCCAGGTGGGCTTTGAGCTGTGGAAATCCAGCTCAGGGTAACAGGATGAAGCTCTGCTGAGTCACAGAAGTTTTTTTCAGAAGTCACTTGAGTAGATCCCAGTGAGAGAGGCGGCTTTCAGGATATCCAGGAGAAAATGTTGAAAATATTGGGAGCCTGTGAGCTTCCTAGCAGTCCTTCTTGTTGAGAAAAAACGATGGAGCTGGGGAGTATTAAGGTAGGAAACTTGATGGAAACTTGCCAACTAAGTTATGCCCAGGATTAAGAAGATGAGCTTAAGTGATTTGTTTATTTTTATCTGGCTATGTATGCTTCCTGAGTACAGCCTTCATTCTGGCACCAGTGGCAGTTAGCAGTACTGTTCTGTGCAGGGGTAATTCGGGGCTTTACCTAGCTCAGAAACAAATTGGAAACTTGGGTATTTTCCAACCTAATCTTTAAAAACTGGAGTTTTGTGTCTCCAGGGTCCTTTCAGCCTTCCGCCTCGGGCTTGCCGCTAAGCAATAGAAGTAGATATAGCTGCAGTTTCAGGATCTGATTGTCAAAAGTTGCAATCTGTGTGAGATGTAGTTCTAGCAGAATAGAGGGGTAGGTAGCCGTAGGATATCCTGTGTGTGGATTGAGAACCACCTCCCCTGCCGGTAAAATTCACAGTAATTCCTTGGGAGCAATGCCATCATTTCCTAGCCTCATGTCATCATTCTCTGGCTGTACCTGGTTTCTTCTGTAGATGAGCATTTTTGATCCTGTTCCTACTCAGGCAGCCACCTTTTAAATATGACAGTTAGGTATTTTGTGCTTATTTGTCCTACTTTGAGCCGTGCTACCTTCGTAAAAGCTCTACTATTACTGCACCGCCTTCTGAATGGGATATGTTACGATCTCCTTGCTCGGCACTATTTTTTGCAAATGGTTTGACAATAAATCTAGGTGAGTGCTCGTTGACTGAAGGCAGTGAATATCTAATCTAGACTTCCTTTTCCAGGTATTACCCGTGCCTGCTGCCGGTTGTGTCAGAGCCCTGTGAGAATGCTGTGCTACACAGGTACTCTCTGTGCTTGTCAGCCAGCCCGTGCAGTACCCTGGAAGCCTTAGATTTAGTTCCCCTGTAATCTCCTTGTCTTGTGTCGGAGGACAGGTAATCGCTGCAGGCTCCTGGTTAGCAATCGCTGTCAGCCGCGAGTTCTGAGAAGTCCTCACCCTCTGCTAATACCCGCTCTACACGTAGTCTAGAAAACATTCAGAGGCGTAGGTATTTCCTTCTTCCCTGAATGTGACATTTCTCTCAAATGCGTGGGTCACTCTTGCTTTCTTGAAACGGGAATTTGTTCCTCGCATCTGGCTGTAAAAAACGTCTCAGAGGAACAAGCTGCTGTTGTCTAACTCTTTTGTGTATTCAGAGTTGTGGAACTGGGGTGGTCTGATGGAGGCAGTGTGACTGCTTTGGATCTGGACTAGGTGATAACGTCTTGCCTTGGTTCAGCCAAAATGAACTGGGGAGCCACGTAAGGCAGTAGGAAGTAGTTTCTTGCATGCAGGAACTGCCTGGAATGGAGCTGTGATAACGTGAATCCTCAAGCTGGTAAGCACTGTGGAACCTGGTATCTCCTTTGCTCCGGTTCTTTTGGCAAATAACTTGTTAAGGAGTTAATACAAGCAGTGATGTGGGCAGAGGTAAGTTTGTGATGACAGCTGACTTAGTCTTTCCTGAGTGATCAATATAATCCAGGGGAGGTTCTTTAAATTAAGGAAGAGGTTCTCCCTTCACAGTGAACAGGTGAGGGGGCTTTATTTTTTCGTTGCATTGAGTTGGAAGGTGTCAGAGACCACAAGACATTCACGGTAGCAATACTGAGATGCAGCCGCTGTTGGCACAAGGATCTGGAAGTCACCCAGCATGTGTCATCCAACTGCAAAACCAGGAGATCTTAAATTTCATAAGTTATGAAATTGTTTGCTAGTATTGTGAGTGAAAACTTTTCCATCCTGTATTTTCAGCAGGTTAGTTTCATGATCTGTGCCTGAGCGGTGCCACATTTCATGGCAGAGTGGCTTGGGGCATTCAGGGTGGAAGCTGCTAGCGAAATGAATATTAAATACACATCTTGGGCAGATTTTCCATCTGTTTTGTAGCCTTCTGAAAAATCTATATGCTCTATATTGGAAAGAGCATGGTTTACTTATGAAGTAGAAAGGTCAAAGCTCATCCTGCCAGGTTCAGTGAAATGAGCAGCCTTTTTTAGGGGGACAGATTTCTTTATGATAAGCACAGATTTCTTTACTAGAGACTGGATTCTCATATGTCTCTCTTTCTCTTCTAGGTTTAACTGGAGTGAGCTGATCCCTCTGCGGTTATGGGGGAGGACCCTAGGCCTGCAGACAGAAAACTCACAGTTCCTCCTGGAAGGCATGCCTTTCCGCATATTTGGAGGTTCAATGCACTATTTCCGAGTCCCCAGGGAATACTGGGAAGACCGCATGCTTAAGATGAAAGCGTGTGGCTTAAACACCCTCACGACGTAAGTGTCCTCACTCCCTAGGCTCTGTCACACATACCTTGCAGCCTCTCCCCTCTCCCACGGTAGCTGGTGGGACTTTGACGTTAGTGCCAGTGGGCCATAACCATGTCTTTTTGTACTTGTTATTACGAGAAAAGACACAGAAAAGAGTAGTGGGGACTCAGGTTTTCTTTAACCATCACACACTGCAGTGTCCTCAAATACCAACTGGAACAGATGTCTATCAGACATACTGGGAAAGTGCCGCCTTAATGCTGACCCGATGAGGAAGGATCAGGCTCTGAAACGGCCATTCAGCGTGGCTGTGATTTAGAAATTGCTCTGGTTTGGAGAATGAAAGATACACTTAGAGAGAGACCACATTTGACAGTCTTGAGAAACTCAGATATTGCAGAGTACAGGAAAAGAGTGCAGCAAAGTAAGGACTTGTCAGAAAAATGAAAGAAAGGCACAAATACGCTGTAAATAGACACTTGTAATGTGTACATGCAGTAATCTCTGGATCTGTTACTGATTAGCAAAGGGAGTGCGTAGTTTTTTTCTGTGCTTCACAAATGCAATGCCCTTTTCAGCCATTCACCTCCACTGCCCTAACTCTGCATTTCAGGTACGTGCCGTGGAACCTTCATGAACAAGAAAGAGGGAAGTTTGACTTCAGTCGAAACCTGGATCTAGAGTATGTGGTACAGACGGCTCTATTATTAAATACCCCTGTTTTGAGGGGAGGGGGTGTGTGTTGGTTCTGGATGAAGATGTCATTTCCAGCTTCTGAAGCGAAGCCTTTAGCTTGGTCAGGCAATGGAGACTCTCATTCCTTCTGCTGCTTTCTGGAGTCCTGAGAACTTACAGGTTTAGTACCAATCCAGTATAGTTGCTTCATCAAGCAGTTCTCTTCTGGTACCTAAATTTCATGGTGATTGGTGTATTAGGAGTGCATGGAGTAGGGATTCTGCAGTCAGGTAATAATTACACTGTCTGGATCTCCAGGGCCTTCCTTTCACTGGCAGCTAAAAATGGACTGTGGGTGATTCTGCGTCCTGGCCCTTATATCTGCTCCGAATGGGACCTTGGTGGTCTGCCCAGGTAAGTGTGTAAATAGTTCCACAGAGGCAAGCATTTCGAACTGTGGGAGAAAAAAACCCAAACCTGGTCATACAGCTGAGCCTCCTTCAAAGATTTAGAATGACTGGCTGTTAGATGGGAATATTTATTTCCCGTGTTCCCAAAGCAGGTGAAGACCCATTATGTTATTGAGCTGTCCTAAGCAGTGCAGGCAGTAAGTGTGGAACCAGAATCTTTTTTTTAGCAGTTATTCTTTAAAATAATAATTGTGTTATGGCATAATGGTTACAGCAAGAAAACAGAATTGGGGAAATCCATCTTCTATTGCTGTTGCAACTTTACTATCTGTATAATATGACTAGTCGTATTTGCAGCTTGATGTAAGAATTTGCTTCATCTCAGGTCCATTTTAAAAGTCCAGCTGGAACATATGTACTATATGGCTGGCAGTAATAACGACCCATAACTTTTCCAACCTCCTCCTTCATTTTCTTCTAATGCACACAGCTTGTTGGTAAGAGGCTTTGAGAGCCGAGTTGAATACGTCAGCATTGAGACTTGCCTGGTTACTAGATCCCAGTGGAACCAGTGCCAGGTTACATACCACTTGTTTTCCTTACCTTCACAGAGCATAAACCTCAGTGGAGACACTTGACAAAATTTGGGGATTATTTCTTTTAAACTTTTCATTTTTCAGAATCCCTGCCTTTGGCATCAGAGAGTTCAGGTGCAGTGCTGCAAAGGTGTGTCAGGGACTTACCCACAAGAGCGTGGCTCCTTGTGACCACAGGCAGTAGCTAACTCTGCCTTAGGTTATGAGAAGTGCGTATATTGTCAGTTGTTGCCTCATCACAAATAAAAGATTCTGATAAAAAGCAACAGTACTATTCTCATTCTACAGATTTAAGAGGCAATGATTTTGTAAGCTGACTGAGCTACATATAGCATACAGGAGTTGAGTCTTTCAGACCTCTGGAAGCACTATGAGTTAATGCCTCCTTTTGCAGAGACAAGGAAGGTACAAGCTCACTCTGCTGAAATTGTTATAGCACTATATTGTTCTGCTCTTAAACAAATTGCCCTTTTCTGTGTTAACCCCAAACCAGCGAACTCAGTCTTGTAAATCAGCAGTAGAAACCATGGGAACAATTACCCGAAGCTTTGTTTTGAGCAATGATTGGGGTTTTATGAGGGAGCACTTGGTTGTAGAGTGCCCTTGGGGATGCAGGGAATTCCAGAGTTACCTTTAGAGTGGTAAGTTTAACCCCTGAAATCTTATTGGGAAAGTTAATGAAATGAGCTTAGACCCAAAATACAGAACAAGAAGAAGGGGAACAGCTTGGCAGTTGCAGTCTGGACTCATTTAGAAGTGTGAGTGGTAGATAGCCTCGCGTGGTGTCATTCGTTGACTCACGATGTTGTCCATACCTGCACCCAAACGTGACTGGATGTTGGTGGGTGGTGTTACCTCTGTCAGCCTTGACCGGACAGGAGACTCTAATAGATTCCGTTTGCTGCTTTTCTCATAGTTGGCTACTGCAAGACCCAGAGATGCAACTGAGGACAACGTACAAGGGCTTCACAGAAGCTGTGGATGCCTATTTTGATCATCTAATGCCTATTGTTGTCCCTCTTCAGGCAAGTACAATCCGTTACCCTCTCTGTCCACAAGTGGGGACTGTCTGCACAGATAAGCATGAGCTGTGTGTAATGGCAGCAGGTTGAAGCAATAACAAATCTACCAGCTTCGCTTTAGGAACCAGTACGGACTGTAGTTCTCTGTGTCAGCTCTCCAGATCTAGCTGTTTGGTTATGCATAGACTTTGGGAGGATGAGAGGGGGGTGGAGCTGAGTCCATCTGAGACTCATGCATCTCTCCTGCAAGCCAGTGCTACTGTGATTTTCATCCCTCTGATTAGAAATCGTGATGAACAACTGCTCCCTTTTGTTCTCAACAGTACAAGAAAGGAGGTCCCATCATTGCAGTGCAAGTGGAGAATGAATATGGTTCCTACGCCAAAGACCCAAACTACATGACCTATGTTAAAATGGTAATGTTGGCACATTTACTTGTTTCTGTAGTGAATCTTTCTCATAAACCACCTTCCTTATAGTATTTTCTTTCTTCTGAATAACTTTTGAGCACGGCTTCAGAAACCCTTGAAAGCATCAGTGCATAATCCAGCTGCGTTTCCCTTGGTGTTTCTTCCTGGAGTGGAAGAGATGGCATATGACCCTCTCAATACTGTCAAGCCTGTGTTCTTATGTCTTCCAGAGGAGAGGGTGATAGGGAAATGGGAGAGTATCTTTAATACATAGCTGGCCTAGAAGAAGGTCTCCTGTCTCCTGCTGATCCTTTTTTGCTTCTCTTAGATGACATTAGAGAAAGGTTTCTCTTTGTCTCTGTTGGCTTTCCCAGGAGGAAGGTTTATGTGAACAAGCCACCAGCACACTCCTAAACTTGTGAAACCTGGAGCTCAGCATCAGGCAGGTGAATTTGCTTAATGCCTCCCTTACCCTTGTCAAACAGAGACTAGGCTCTGCCCTGGCTTCTGCCTCTGAACTGAATGATAAAGAGTTGGCCAGTGCCCAAGGAGGCCAGGTTATCCTAGTGGATCTAACATGAGTCTGACCTGTTTGTTTGCCCCCAGTACAATTGCAAGGCAGACAGTTAACAAGATCTGCAGTATGTCTTACAAGGTTCGTTGTTTAATTTCTTCTCACTGAATGCTTAAAAGTGTTGCTGCACATGAGAGAGGGCACCCATCCAGTGGTGGGTATACGCTATAAATTTTATGTTCCCTGCTCTTCTGCTATAGCATTATCAGATCCTTCTTGAAACCCTTTGGGTACCCCAGCTTCGCCCTGAGCACCCTGAGGTTAGCTCTGGCTTGGGTTGTCCTATTGTTCAAGGTATACAGAGGCTCTTCAACCAAATAAATAGCGTGGCAGGAGTCCTAATCTGCTTCAAGTGGTGCCTGCTCCTGCGCTCCATCTCGTGGAGTGATGTAACATTGCTTAGAAGGTTAAACATGAAGTGTAAATACGAACAAGTTAAAGAGTTAATTGCTGATCTGAACCAATAATGTCAAAATTGTCTGTTATATCTACATAGTTTCCCTCCCTGTGTCCCAGCAGTGGCAAGCATATAAGCAAATGGCTTTCAGAGCCCAAACAAATGGGGCATGGAGACTCTGCTGTGTCTGAACAGCGTGCCGACGCGGTGCTTGCCTTTCTGTATCTCAGTGATGAAAGAGCTGGTGATGTTTCACGGACTTGTCGGAACAGATTTCCTTGCCAGGCCTGTGGGTGTATTTTTGCAGTGCTGTTTCGTTATATTCTGGTGTTGCGTGCAACTTACATCTGAGGAAGTATATTATAGTGGTTAAAGATGAAAATGTGGGAAAGCAGGATTTGCAGGGCTTCCTTTTTGGTTGGAGTGGGATTTAATGTGAGGTGGAGCTCCTAGTCTTTGTTCTGGTTTGGGCCTTGAGCTTTGAATGTGGCAAGTTGATTAATTCACATCTGATTCTAGCATATATGACAATGTTGCAATCTTCCTGGAATTAATATACTCATTAAAAAAACCACACAACTCACACAAAACCTGAAACCCCTGTCCTTACCTTGCTCTTTTGAGTGCAGTACCTTTTCCTTCCAACAGATGAAGGCCATGAAAGGGTGTATTGACACCTCCCTCCCCACACAGTACATGAGCTGGGATTAGCTGAGCACACACCTGTGTCTGCCTCAGACGCTGTTTCTATTCCTGGTTTCTCTGCTGCACCCTGAAATCCTGTAATGCATTTCAATTTGTGCCAGCTCTCTGCTGTTTCTCCATTTTGCACTTATATTCAAAAGGAGGGGAAGAAACTTAATATTAATGCAGTGCTCAAAGAATTATCTTAACAAAATTCGCTAGAAATTCTGGTTCCCTCAGTAGCTGAAGTTTGTCAGATACCAGCATCTGTTCAGGTATCAATTTAGTGATGACAGGTTGATAAACTAACCAGGTTGTCTTAAGTCTGAACTGGGTTTGTCTTTAAGCTCTGTGCTGTAACGCTTCTCTAATGTAGACTGTGTGTAATGCTGAAGTCTACTCTTCGTGCACAGGGTGTGCAGGCTTGTGCAATATGCAAAGGTTTCTTTAAACACAGAGCAGACATTAACGAGTTGGTGCGCATGACACGGGTAACTCCTGTGTGAGCTGATGTGTCTTTATCACCATTTTACAGTTAGTAATTTAGAATTAAGAGACTGAAGACTTGCTTTCAGAGCTCCTTGAAGCTGAGGAAGTGTCTTCCAATGCAGGTACAGTGAAAAGAGGGGTTCATTTGCAACTGGGATTTCCTATTCTCTCCTTCAAACATCAGCCACTGTTCTGTGAAAAAATAACTGTAAGAGAACAGTCCTAATGGGAAGAACCTTGTGTGTGCATATGCATTTTTGTGTGCTATTTCATACAGTGCTGCGATATTGAAGAAGCAGTAAATTCATTTAGACTTGACTGTTCAAGAACATAGGTACCTGAGCTGTCCTGTGATGGCATTCACTGGCAAACCAGCTATTTCCTCCTTTCAGTTTCCGTTGCTAGACAGTCAGGAAGGGTGAGCTGCTTTTCTTTTTCTCTTCCACCTGAAGCTCTCTTTTGATGGAAAGCAGTGAAGCTGTTTATTATTAAACTGATCTCAGAAGAAGATAAAATCCTGAAGTTTGATGCATCAGTGAGAAACCGATCCAGCTTTCTAAAACAAAATGAGATTTTTCAGTTGTCTTTAAGCTGGAAAAAGCAGGCAGGGAAGCTTCAGGAGGAATGGGAGATGCCACTACCAGTTTCAAGCTATCCCCAGAGAAGGTGGTAATGTGCTTTAATGCTTTAATAACCTGACAAATACTAAACTCAGGCTGTTAACACAATGGCTTTTCCTCTTTTTAATTTAGGCCCTGTTAAACAGAGGGATTGTGGAACTGTTAATGACCTCAGACAACAAGAACGGGCTGTCATTTGGCTTAGTGGAAGGAGGTATGTGCTCGTAGGAGAGCAAGGTAAGTCTATGTTCTTTGTCTGGGGCAGCTAATGAAACGTAACCTTTGAATGAGAGCTGTACGCTTCATTTGCTAAGCTGCACCCATTAACTGTATTCTGTTTGTGGTAGGAGCTTCAGCCACAGAGGAGGGACCCCCTTAGCTGGATGGTATACGCACAGAACAAACCCACTCCCTTCCCGGAAGGGTTTGGAGTGTTTTTTTCAGCATAAGGTGTAACACAGTGATAGCAGGACTGCTCTATGGGCAGGGAGCCTCTGTGCTTTCAAGGACATTAGGTGTGTGCAGGCTAAATACCTTGCTGCCTTCTGTCTAGTATTGGGCATCTGTACTTCCCAAAGAGGTTAGTCAAGAGGTGGCAGCACCTAGCATTTCTTGATCCACCAGATTAAAAAGCTGAAAATACTACCTCTTATTGCTTCATTTCAATATGTATTAAACAAGTACCTCAGCAGTTACTAATAGTAATAACTTATTCTTAAGATACCTGCCTTGCAATTAAAAAGAGAGGAAAAAAAGTCCATCAGAACCTTGATTCTGAAATCTAACATTCTGTAAGTTTAGCAGTAGGTTGCGGGGCAGCCCTGTCTTCTCAGCGAGCTTGGTCTGGGGTGTACAGCCTTTGGTAGGTAAGTAAAGGGGGGTATCAGGTGTGCATAATGCAAAAAGATACCCATTTTCCCTTTCGCTTTTAAAAAGTGTAATTCTATTAAGTGTTTAAAAATGCTGCTTAGCACCCCTCCTGCTTTTCACTGTGAAGAAATGGATGTACAGCTGTTTGAGTTTCACTGTGCCCTAAATCTGACTGTTTGGGGCATAGTGCAGTACTGATTTTCCGATCCAGTTCAGCTGAGATTTACTATGTACTTGGCCTCTCATCTCTCCTGTGTTGCTGCCAGTTGCATGCCTGAATAGTAATTGCTTCCCTGAATGAAGTGTTTGCAGGGTGCAGTCTGTGAGTGCTCCTGTCATCACTCAGTCGTAAATACTGTTAATTTTCTAATCTCAGGCATGGAGATGATTAAAGGGGAAGACTTTTCCCTCCTTTTTTCCTCCTCTTGTTTTTATGTGACAATATGAGAGGGACAAATTCAATAACTCAGGAGTCCACGGGCCTTCACTGGTACACTGGTCTTCTCAATGGTATTTTTTTTGGTGTGCAGCAGCTTTCAGCCTTGACCACATCGAGTCACTCTCTCCCTGCCAGAGAGCTGACGTGCAGAAGGGCTGGTGTGGAAATCCCGGTCTAGCCCTCACCATCTTCTGTGGGAATGTTTATTGCCTTAGAGCTCATTCTTGTTTGGAGTTGTCTTTTCCAGCGTGTTGCATGCTGAGAGCTCTTTGATACCAATTTACCTCTTAGATGTCATAACAATCTGCTCATTAGAGTCAACATGTCAACTAGTCAGATGCGTGGAATAACTAGGGCTCAGAGCAGATTAGCAGCAAGTTGGTTATGAAAGCACTAAAGGAGAGAGAACAAAATCCACTGTAGAGATGCATAAGAAAATAGAGAGAAGACTCCCTACTGGAGTTGAAAACTAATGTGATGATTCTGTGATTTTGTTTATTCCGTTCATCAGTGGTGTACTGATTTCTTTCCAAGAAGCATTTGTAGGTTCCTGTTAACACCAGGAGCAGTCGGTCTGGTGCTCTGCAGAGAAAACTCTCTGTTGTAGAAGGACCTCAGAGTGCAGCATTGTAGCCCTTATTCAGTGGTTGCAGCACATTTTCAGGGGATGAGGAGGAAAGCTTTAGTTGTCGTGGGTCCTTTCATGCTCACAGGTATAGTGGGATGTCCCATGCTGTAGAGAAAAAAGTCTCGCTCACTCTCAGAGTGCCTGTGCAGCTCCTGCAATCCTCCTCCCTTCACGGGCACAGTCAGTGGCAAGAATCCCAAGCTGGGTGGCTCTGATCTGACCTGGTACAGCCCTTCTGGGAGCCACTGGGTGACAAAATAAAAACTCTGGTTTCCCTCCAGGCCATGGCTGAAGCACCATGGTGGAAAGCTGTGTGCATGCGAAAACTACCTACCGTGGAAAGTATGAATACGGCTTTGGGGACTGGTTCTCCACACCTGTACACCATTTTCAATGGTGTGCTGTTAATCAGCATGAAAAGCAGAACTGAGCCATGTTTGCCTTCAGGATTGCCAACTAATATATTACATCAATGCTAAATCCACATTTTATTTTGTTCTCCCACCATGTTTGCCTGTGCCAAATTCTTCAGCTCAGCACACTACATAGATCAGCCTATTAAAATCAAGGTATAAATAGTGAGAAGTGAGCTTTTGCTTCTGTAAATATTCTGTTTGAAGTGCTCTGTCTGACACAACTGGGGCTGGATTTGATACCAGCTCTCTTGCGAGCAGTCAATTTTTAATACAGAATCATATAATTGCTCCTATGTTTTCATATCATAGCTCCTGCATTTTCAAAGTTTCTTGAGAGAAATATCATCAGTGTGACCGAGGGCTAGAAAAGTATGAAAATGGTTCAAAAGTGTACTAGGGGCTGGGACACTGTTACCAGATTAGCATCTTCTAACGCATCAGCTCCTGCAGATGCATCTTCCCACTCCAGCGCTTGAAGATCGTGCGGCGACTTTTGCGATACACGCAGCACACACAAACTAGTTGCTGGTTCCCCCATGCTGCACAGGGCAGAAGCACAGAGAAGTCTTCCAATTACAATTTCTATCTGGTTCACTTGTACTGTGATTTCTGTCACCCACCCCCACAGACATGACAAGCTGTAAGATATTGCATGGGTAGTGATTCCTGCAGCTAAAGCCTGGGAGATCAGTGTGGCATCCAGATATGACTTTCTAATAATAAGTTTGCCTTTACGTGGTGCCTTTTATCTGAGGATCTCCAAGTGCTTTACAGCCTCTAATTAAAGCTCGTGACACCCCATGAGCTGCTCTGATGCTCTCTCTTTCTAGTATCTCTGAATGTTAGAGCTAAAAAGATGGCCTGGAAGTATTCCGCTGTGTGCTGCGGTCCAGTTAGATTCTGCATGCTAAGTGAAGACTTTGATGGGAAATTTCTGAGGAGGTTGTATCGGTGGTTCAGAAGATGTTCCAGTTCTCCCTGAGCTTGTGCTGGGCTGATGCCTAAGGAGACAGTTCCCTAGGTATTTCATACATGTCTAAATTAATAAAACCTTTTTCTTTTCCCCAATAGCACTGGCCACTGTTAACTTTCAGAAACTGGAACCTGGGATACTGAAATATCTGGACACAGTACAGGTAAGATGTAGAAAAACTTTTTTCATCTAGATTTTCCAGGACAGCATTAGAAATGAAGCACTGAGAGTCCATTTTGGTTTTGTGTGTTGGTTTTGGGCTTTTTTTGAACAAATGTTTGGGCTTCCTTCTCATTAGGCCAAATCCTTTTGGAATCGGTGAAAATACATATGATGATTTCTCTGGAAAGCGAAGGAGGTTTTAAGTATGCTGTTATCCAGCACCTTCTTAAAGGCTTTCCATTCAGCTGTGCCCTGTGGCCTGTGTTTAGCCATTAGGGGTTAGATTTCTTCACACTTTCAAGTGTTGATACCCAGTAGCATCCTACTTTGCAGTTGACAGACCTCTGTGTTGAAGTTCAATCGTCTTTTTCCCAAATGCTTTTACCCTGATGCTGCGGATGCTGTCAAGAGCATGTTTGAAAACCGTAGTCTTCAAATGCTGGGTGCTGATCTACTGCAGTTCTTTCAGGGTACACTGTGATGGGTGTTTCAGTCATCTCCCGTGCCTCATATTCAGTGTAGATAGGTGAAGTTGTAGAAATGGCATGCTGTGCAGAAGAGAGTATTGGCTCCACTAGGCATTTGGTCCTATTTCTGCTAGGACCTGCAGCAGAACTGATCAGAGGAACATTTTGATTTCAGATATGTTTCCACTGTAACTTCACAAAACACCTTCCACCCAGTGCAGTTCCAGGCTCTTCCTGCCTTCTCTGCAGCCTAGCCTACCTGGCATTTAACAGTGCTTACTGCAGAAAAGCATTCAAATTTCATGTGTCACTTAAGCATCTTTAACCCCCTGCGCTGTCAGAGGTGTGAATCAGCGGTAGGGAATTCCCTGATGAACACTTGATGCAAAAAAAGTATCTTGATTGTGTGATGAGGGAGTAGTGAGGGAGTAACAAGTTTTGGTTTTTAGTGACAGGTTCTCTCTCTCTTTGCATCCTTTGTCCTCTTCTTTCCCTGTTGCTCTGCTTGCTCCAAATGTCAGCCTGGAAAGATGTGAACAACTGACATCTGCCCCTGGCCGTGATCGATTCTCTTCTGATCTCTTCCCTTGGCTTTTGCCTGCACTGTGAAAGGAAACCTTGCTGTTGGCATGCTGAACATTGAATCCTACCACCTTCATTTGTTTTCTTTTCCTGTGCAGGCAAAAGAGGCTGTGCCGCATGTGCTTTCGCCTTCTTTAGGTCTTACAAAATTCCCCAGTCCCTGCAAATGAACAGAAGGGTGGCACCTTCCCCACCAACTGAATGCACAAATGCAACATGGCCCAATAAAAGCAGCTCCTCCTTTGCCACACTTACTAATTACAAGACAGGAAGCCTGTCATTCATATTTGTAAGGCTTATGAAGCTGTGTTATCTTCTCCTTGTTGTGGTCTTTTATTCTAAAGGGTGATAAAACTCCTTCTTTGACTACTTTACTGGGGATGGATTGGTTAAACATATTTCCACGAGCTGGTCTGAACCTGGGACAATTAGATTACTACAGGCACCTGCAGTTGTTTTCTCCTAATGAAACATGAGTTTCTTTAATGCCACTTACCTTGGCCATTTTGTGTGGCATCAGATAAAGCCCCTATCAGATAAAGGGCAAAATTGCCTTGACTAGAAATAAATACCGTGAGGAGGGAGTGCCAGCCAGGCTGAGCACATGTTGCCCTGTCCGGTGTGATGGGGCCGGGTGGAATTCTGCAGGAGCTAAGGGAGCTGGCAAGCGCTGACAAATGGGAAGCAATTGCTTTGTGTGCAGAGCCTTTTTAATGAAGACCTAATTCCGGCAAAGGCTAATTCTTTCCTGCCAACACCATATGCGGCATTAAAAAGGCATTAAGCCGCTAAGGTCTGCTGTTCCTACCTTGGCAAGCAGTGGCTGCAGTGCACCTGCAAACTCTCAGCTGGCAGTGGCGTAGCTGATAAGCAGACATTTATAAATGTGTATTTCTAGCAGAAGCTGCACGGTGACAGTTGGTCTGTCTTTTTGCTACAGCTCTACCAAACAACAGTATCCAGAACTGTGTGGTATCACCTCATTGTGTGCTGCGGTTTTTGCTTTCTGCCTAGCAGAGTACTTCTCTGCTTTGCTTGCCAGTTCTGGGCATTGCTGGCCCACAGCATCTTGTTCCTCACTTGTTCAGAGCTCCTTAGCTGCTTTTTTTTATGCCAACTTGAGAAGAAAACACTCTTGTAACCCATGTCGCCAAACTGCATTTGAACGATGCTTCTCTAGAAAATAGGGGTTGAGTGCAAGACTGCACTGTCTCCATTTTAACTCTTTGTTTTTGTTTTGATACAGAGAGATCAGCCAAAGATGGTGATGGAGTATTGGACTGGATGGTTTGATAACTGGGGGGGCCCTCACTATGTCTTTGATGCAGACGGTGAGCACCATATACCGTTCTTGTAGATAGCAGGGTTTATTGCTCGGCAAACAGTCACGGAAAAACGACATACAACTTTTTAAAATTTTTTGTCCTGCTGTAACCTTTGCTTTGTGTGAGTCTTTGTAAAGGAATAACCTCTCAGTGAGTGGGTCATATTGCTGTGCCTTGGATTTTCTTCAGTAGTCTTAGTAAACAGCAGCTCTTTTTAAAAAAAATATTTTTTTCTTTTTATTTCTCAGAGAGGGATTCTTATGGGGTGTACAGAGAGCCAAACATCTTAAGGTATTAGTGTCAGTGTGTCCTAAGGCCTGGTGCTGCTCTAGGTTGATTTGAAAAATGCAGCCCAATGATTTAAATCATCTATTTCACCTCCTGAGCTAATCTAAATCCTGTGAAGACTTTATTTGTATTTTGTAGAAATGTCACAAGTTTTGTGAAACCTCCATCATAATGGCATTACTTGTCTAGTGAATAAACACTCCTCATTATGAGAGGATTGTTTTACCTTTTGTGGGAATATGGTGAACTTTAGCCTCTTGCAAGTATAGCACCTTTGAAAAGTATCAGTTTTTTTCTAGTGTAAAAGCTCATTAGGAAAGAAGACTAGTACTAAAAAAAAAACAACAAACAACCACCCCAGAACCTCCAGGGCATCTAAAGTACAGTGAAAATAGAGCTCTATAAGACTATTTTAATGACTCTGTCATCTTCCTGCAATTGTCTTTGTAATTGGGTCATTAGTGTGTTGAATTTAGAAGTCTGATTGAGTAGTCCTTACAACTCTTCTGCTTAAAAGCAAAATTCCTGCTCAAGTACATGAGCTTTACCCTTTTTCACCTATAGGAGAGGTGTATTTGAATGTGTTAATATGTCCCGATATGTCAGTAGATGTGCTGCCCTTACTGAGGGCAAAATACAAATCACCATACAAATCGCTGTAATTACACAGGCGTGACTGACTGACAAGGACCAGAATGTTTGTGTCTACTTTGAATTACTGGAAGAGTGTTAGCCTAGCTTCTTGGTCTGTCACCTTCCTGGCACTGCCCTTCCTTTACAGAAATGGTGAATACTGTAGCAAGCATCCTCAAATTAGGAGCATCCATCAATCTCTACATGTTTCACGGAGGCACCAACTTTGGCTTCATGAACGGTGCTTTGGAGGCTGATGAATACAAGTCAGATGTCACCAGTTATGGTGAGTTTTCTTTCACTGCCTTGCCCATGCACCTGTTGTGAGAGTGCAGCTCAGACTACCCTTTTGGGCTGGTTACAGTTGAGAGAAGCATTGAGAAATGATCAGTACAACCACTTTGTCATGGAGAGACGAGTTGGAACATAGCTCAGAAGCAAATGCCTGTCTAAAAGGGGGCCTAGGTGTTTCCTGCTTCCAGACCCGTTCCAGGGTGTGGAGGATCCCCTCATTCTGAACAGGGAATAGAAATTGCAGATAATGACTTTGCATCATGTTATCTCCGTGCTGGCTATTCTTTCTAGGGAAAAGTTGATCCAAGATACAGTTCTGTTTTTTAATTTTACCAAGTCAAATTGTACCGTAAAGCTCTTTTCATCCCAACAGCCCTTTATTAAAATTGTTACTTGTAGACTTTATCCTGTGTGAAATTCTGAATACGTGCAAATTAGATCTCTAAAAGTATGTTGCTTCTCGGTGAGTGGCTCTTCTCCAAATTAAGCAACCCTATGGTTGTCTAGCTACAGTCACACAGATGAAAGTGTACAGGTTTCCATAATATAGAGAGTGCCAAGAAAACTGCGTTTTGGGCTTTTTCTTCTTTGGTGACAGTATACACGAAGGCTGTCCCAGAACTGCTGTATGTTTTTTAAAATGTATGTGCTTCTTTTTCAGATTACGACGCTGTGCTGACACATTTTGGGCTTTTTCTTCTTTGCTGACGGTATACACGAAGGCTGTCCCAGAAGTGCTGTATGTTTTTTAAAATGTATGTGCTGCTTTTTCAGATTACGACGCTGTGCTGACAGAGGCTGGAGACTATACATCCAAATTTTTCAAGCTCCGACAACTCTTCAGCATGATCATTGGTAATTATAAATCCAAGAACCAAAATACTGTTCTACCTACCGTGTTAAATCAGAGACTTATTTAAGCTGGCCCTTCTGCTGGAGCCCTGTGACCCTGGTTTGTTGACTGGCTGGGTGCTTTTTCCAAAAGATGGGAGGGAGGACCAAAGGAGGTCTGGAGGGGCTTTAAATCTGTGTTGTCTTTTTGCTTCTGAAATAGTTGTTCCATCTTTCTCTTTCTTTTTGCATCGCAGGCCAGCCGCTTCCTCTCCCTCCCATGATTGAAAGCAAGGCGTCATATGGTGCAATCCTGTTGCATCAGTATATCTCTCTCTGGGATGTGTTACCATCTCTTTTACAGGTAGTTCTACCAATTTGAATGCATCGCAGTACTACAAGGCATCACCTCTTAGGTGGAAAAGGCAATTGTGCGCTGGCTTCTTATCCCATGAGGATAAGGTTGGGGAATGTTTTGTCAAGGATATGCAAAGGAGTCAAATCTTTTATCTCACCTTTTTTACTGCTACTTCTGTTCTCTTGGAATTCCAGTTTTGCAAGTCCTTGGCTCCCTTTTCTGGTACCTTGTCTTCATTGCTGTAGCTTTCATAGAGTCATAAGGTAATTCAGGTTGGAACAGACCTCTGGAGGCTTACAGAGTAAATGTAACCTGTCGCAGAGTGGAACACCTATCTTAAATAAATTGCCTCTATGTGGCCTGTCCATGCTGATAGGCCACTTTTGCTGTTAAATTTGTTTCTCTTTCGCAGCCCATTAAGTCAGAGTCTCCTATTAACATGGAGAACCTGCATCTAAATGATAGCAGTGGGCAGTCGTATGGATATGTGCTCTACGAGACTGTCATATTTGGTGGTGGACATCTGCATTCAAGGGACCATGTCCGTGACCGAGCACAGGTAAGGAGCGTAGGGCAACTGTGACTAACTTCAGCCAGATGTAAATGCTTTGGTCTTGGCAGCTAGGCAGGAAATGGGTCAACCATGAAGGAAAATGTGAAGTTTTAGATTAGAAGTGTGATTTTCTCTTTTCAGTTCTCAGCTAAGCCCCAATCCTTATCATTTGTAAATCAGCTTGAGGTTCCAGTCTACTAAAACTTGTAATATCTTTAAACATCAGAATATTGAATGTTCTGAGAAATATTGTAATTGTTTTGTTTTTCCCACCTAGACTGAATCAGTGACACAGTTATGGACGCTGAGTTCTAGTTTCAAGTAGAGACAATTTCCTCCCCAAATACTTCAGTAACCTATGCAACACATGATTATAGTGTAATCGATGAGAAGTTGCTCTCCTCTCTTGTGCTCTGTTCTGCAGGTGTTTGTTAACACCATGTATGTTGGTGAGCTGGACTACAACACAGTGGAGCTCTCCCTTCCTGAAGGACAGGTAACTAATTGGAGATTGCTCACAGCGATAGCATGTGGATAACAGAACCAAGACTGCTAAAGAGGCATAGCTCTCAAGAAGGCAACTCCCACCTAATCCATTTAACTAGCTGGTATGGTAGCCTGACACAGGGAATGGTTGTTATATCCTAATTAGACACTATCTCAGTAGTGAAATACAGCGTGATTTCACTGCCAAGTTAGTATCTGTGATCGAGAAGTGGTTTTTGAATACTTGTCCATGGAAAAAATTCAAGTCATTATAGTCCTTGCTGCCTAAAATTTGCCAGCCTTCCTGCCACACCTACAACTGTAGACATCGAGTACCGGTACCCTGTTTGTGCAGATTAAGTTTGTGTAGGCTTCATCTTCCTTAGCACAGAGCAGGTTTTAAGGGGGTTTAGGGGCTTTTGCACCTTTTGGGTCTCAAATGAAATGAGGGGGAATGTCTCTCTTTAGCTCTGGGAGTAGTCTTGGCCTGGCAGAAGCTGGCAATAAGACTAGTATATTGATTGAACGTATGTCAACAGAGCTGTGCGTGGCTCCTGGGAGTAGGTGAGTGGGTGGATATACCAGTTGTTCTTGTGACTTGTGGGAGAGCTATATGACATAAGACTGCACTATGTCAAACTCCATTTCTGGCTCTGTGGGTGATATCGAAATGGAACTTAAAAATGCAACAGAAAAAAAAGAAAACTTTGATGAAAAGGCTGAGAGTTCCTCAGTGGCATAACTATTTGCAGTAGCTGAAAGATATGGGGACACTGTTCTGTCACATAATCCAGAACTTTAAAGTAAACAGGTAAATTGCAACTGCCAAGGGTATCGGTGCCACCTCCCCTCTTAAACACCTCTACTGACCTCTGTTAACCAAGCATTATGGCTGATACAGCACATGCTGTGCACTGGTCCAGCTGATGCTCTTCCTTTTTTTTTTTCCAACCTTTTTACAGGGATTCAGGCAGCTAAGACTCTTGGTAGAGAACCGCGGTCGTGTCAATTATGGCCTGGCACTGAATGAACAGAGGAAAGGTAAGTTAAGTTCTTTGTTCTCAAACTGTTCTAGATAATTTCTGAGTTTAAACACTGTAGAACTGTCTTTCTTGTGTGCTTTACACAGAACCAAACTGAAGACCCAAAACAGCTATCGTAGTGCTAGCCAAGACTACCATCTGGGAGTCGGTGGGAAACAGTATGACAGAGGGAACTTGCTAAAAAACACAGTTCATCACCCCTGTCTGGAGTGATTGTGCATGAAAAGTGGTGGCTGCTTGATGGCCTGCATTAAGGCTTCTTATTTTATACAGGGTACCACTAACCCCAAGGCCATCAATGAATCTTATTCTCTTCTAGATGTACTAGGTGATGGTAGGGTACCCTTTCTCTCTGAGCATGTTACTTCACAAGGAGAGAAGGAAAATACCTTTTTTAATCTGTGTTTTCCCTTGGGGGTTTGATATTGGAGGATCACAACATTTGAAAACTCACACAGCATCAGGAGGAATGAATTGCATCCTGTTGAGCAGAGTTTACTAAAATGTTCATCTATCGCACACAATTGTGGAGCTGGAAGAGGTCAAAACCCCGGGATTCTATTTTAGGGGGGAACTGTATGCAAAAACTGTACAAAATAGACTAAAGGAGTTAGGCACGTGACTGTACTGATTTTATATTACTGCAGAAGAGGTGCATAAAGCCTCTGTGCTGCTTAGGCAGTCTCAACTGCAGTCCTGTAATTGGGAGGCTGGATTAGAACCAAGGCTTTGCCTACTACATGGAGAATAACTTTATCTAACAAGAGAGTGCTAAAGGTAAATTACTTCTTAAGGTGTGAAAAGCAGTGGATCAGCACTGGACATAAGTGCTTGCCCATGTTATATTTTGCTGTGCCTATTAGAGAAGTAACTGATCTACTGCTTTAAAAAAATCTATACATGGACAGCTAACTAAAAAACAACAATAACAACAAAACCCCATCTGCTGCGTGTGCCAACAATGTTTTCTGCTTGGAGGGTGTTTAATGGCTTGGTGAGTTGAAGCAAAGAAGAGAGTGGAGAGGCCAAAGTATAGTAATGTTCCCCACTCAATCTGGATGAGCAATGGGACCATATGGACTCTAATTCCATTGCAGAATGTGGCTGCTTTCCATCTCCTGCTGTTCCTTGCATTGAAATAGGAAAATCTATCAGCTTTAGCTGTTTTTCAGCTCTTCATTACCCCCATTGCTCTTGCAGGCTTAATTGGTGACGTCTTCTTGAATAAAACCCCCTTGAGGAACTTCAAGATTTACAGTTTGGAGATGAAAGCTGGCTTCATGAAAAGGTTTGTGGGATTTAAAATTTTTTTCTTCCTCATTTGAAACCAACTGTTAACCAGCAGTACCAAAGCTAATAGGTAGCAGTTAAATGTTTCAGAAAGGCAACACGAGGTAAAAGTAGGTAGGTGGATTTTTGCACTAAGTTCCTTGTGGATACCTTTTCCCAAAATAGTGCAGAAAATGGTGCCACTTTATCCATTATTTAGGGGTGAAATGTATTCCCACTGTGGAGGATTTAATGACTTCCTCACAGCGGGTACCGCAGGGTTAGATCAGGTAGGTAAAGGCATGGCTTACTGAAAGGGGTGGGTCCCAACACACCCACATGTTGGAGAAGTTTGTGTCTTTCTTGAAATTAGCAATATGGCTGATATATTTAGTAATTCAAACTCGCAAGGGATGGATTAATTCTAGGAAGCTACTAATAGCACATTAACAAGTCCAGATGGCTTCCTCTCTTTTAAGTTCTTTTGCTTTAATTCAAGAAAGACTGAAAAGGAAATCTAGCAGGGGTCAGTCAAGGAGCCTCTGTTAATAGATAAAGAAAACCTTAGCAAACGTTTAAGGCAACAGATGCCCTATGGACTCTGGCCACGATCCAGAGAGACTCTTTTCAGTTATGTTGTTAATACCAGAAAGTAACACATGTGCATCCCCCAAGATATCACAGCTCCCGCATTTTGTGTAGGAAGGAGAGAAAGGCCATGTTAAACTGAAATGGCTTTTAAAAGGAAAAAAAGTCTACATTTTGAAATTTCTAAGAACAATCTTAACAGGTGCTGGGGGGCTACTTGAAGGATTCTTATTGATGAGAGAACTCGCATAACCTTTGACGCAGGGTTTTAGAAGAATATTTCCAATGAGGAACATTAAAGCAAGTGAACTGCCATGTCCAAACAAAAGCAAGATTAGTCAACACTGCAGTGAGTTACTGGCAATTGACCAGTAGCAATGAAACACAATCAGCTTACAGTCACTGTGTAGGAGGATGGAGCGCATGGTATTGTGAAAGGAACCATCGTAGGCTTTTAGTTGAATAATTCAGTAGCAAGTCAAGCTGCACTGGATCAACAACTTCCCCAAGTCCAAGAGATGCACTTCGTAAGGGTCAGAAGGAACATGTTCTGAGAGAAGCTCAAGGCTTCTGCGGGACTTCTACACTCCTTATTTTCTCTTCTGTCTGTCCCCTACTCCCAAATTGTTGCCACAGGTAAGAAATAATGCCAGATTGCCCCTAATTACTGCAAACTTGCAAGATGTGTTCATGTTTCTCGATAGGAACATGGGCAGGAATATCTGTTTTGAATCCTATCAGTTCTGCAGGTTTTCCTTTAGCCTCTGCAAGCCATATGCATTTAAAGCTTGCTCCATGGCACTGTCATACCTGAAGGAGGATGGACACTTCAGCAACCAACATGAAGCAGAGATTTTTTTACATTGCTGTAAAGTATTAGAGATCATGATACCCCATATATCCTTTTCTTGTACCAGAAATTGGCCTATCAGTGATGTGGCAAGCATAGGATAACGAAGACTGAGACATGTACCACCAGTACACTTATCTTAAGTGGAGGGATCAGCTGGTGCTTGCCTTGAATATTTACAGGAGATAAACACTTCATCCCTTTGCAGCATGAAGAGTATTACCTTTAGGCCCTACCACCAGAAAGCAACTGTTTGACATTTCAGGCATGCAAAGAAATAGCAACCTTGTTGTAACAACATCCATCCGCAATTGTAAGCAGCGGTTTGAAATGATCTTGAGACCAGTGTTGTATCTCTCAGTGCTGCCTGGTGCTTCCCTGCTGTGCTTGGTCATTCTCTTACAGCTTGCGACATATTGCTGGATGGAGTGCAGTCCCAGATTACTTTGTTGGTCCGGCTTTTTTTCGTGGAAGGCTGTGGATAGAGCATCAGCCACAGGACACTTTCTTGAAGCTACAGGCAAGTCCTGTTTTTCTTTCCTTCCTATTTTTTCTTGATGAAGATTTTTAAAAAGCTGGTTAGAGAGACACTTGTGTAATAACTGTGACTGAGCTCTGGTTTGTAGTCTGTAGGTTTGTAGTCTAATCTTGGAGAAAGAGAAATATTTCGAGGGTGTAGAAGTCTTCTCAAGCTGGCAGGTAATTCTGTTCAGTCTGTAGTGGTCCTGATGAGAAAAGATGTGCAATACTGGCCTTGCAGAGCTGCTAATGAACAGTTAGTCTCTTTTATTGACATACAAATGCCATTTCTTTTCTAGTTGCAGAGGAGTAATGGGCACAAAAAATAAAGGAGGCACTAGTTTTATCCCTGCGCCCTCACTGTGGTATGGAGAGAGTCCCTTCTTTGTAGACATGGCATGAGAGTTAGCCTTCACATCTTCCTTCTGTGGAAGACTGCTGCTCTTGCATACAACTTAAGATGAGATATTAAGTATTATTAAACTTCCTCCTCTGATTTCACTCCCTTAGAGCCAAGGTTTGTGCCAATCATTACTGTACTGCTCACTTTTCCATTTATGCTTTGTTGTAAATTATGCTAGTCGGTAGCAATACAGTATTTCTGTCACCTGGGAAATATGTGAGGGGAGATATTCTATGCTTGGGAAGAAATAAAGATATGTCTGTTCAAAAGGATGAAGTTTCCGGTACAAGCATGAAGCACGAATTGCACATTTTGGAAAGCTTTATCCTTTTAATTAGTACATTGAGGATAACTCCTGTTCAATAGGGCTTACTTAAATGTTCATGGCTTCAGGGAGTTGCACAGGGAAAGCAAGCAGAAAACCTGCAGAAAGTGGCCTGAAAGAATGCAAGTGTGAAAGCAGCCTTTGTTTCCTGTGGGGATATTAACTAGGCAATACAGCTGCATCAGTAATTCTGTGTACTGTCTCGATTCTAGGGCTGGGAAAAAGGAGTTGTGTTTGTCAATGGTCAGAACCTGGGCCGCTACTGGAAAATTGGACCTCAGGAAACACTCTACCTTCCTGGCCCCTGGTTATGGAAAGGGAGCAATGAGGTGAGAGGCTTTGGTGGGATTTCTCTTTGCTTGTTTGTATTATTAAAGATCCTGCTGTCAGTCATGTCCCAAAGAGCTTGACATATACAATACATTAATTGCCTATCTCTAGCTGAAAACCAGCGCAATAGAGAGGAAGGAGACTGTTATCTCCTAAGATCTGTGAAAATTAGGGAAGGTTGCTGCTCTGAAGCTGACTATGGCTCTGACAACCATTAAGACGTGACAAGGCTGGCAGCTAAACTTCAAAGCACTGCATCAAGTTCAAAATCAAGACAAACCTGATTTGATGCTGGTTCATTTTCTGCATCATGTGGTGCTGAAGAAGAATCACAGTTACTGTTCAGACTTACATTGATTGATCTCTTTAAATGATGCTTCCTTCCCCTGCTGTGATCGTATGCCTTTTCGTCCTAAAAATATTTAAAGTAAATCAGCCTTTGTATGAAGGAGCTTTATATATCCCTCTCTTCTGCAGATTGTCATTTTTGAAGAACGCACTGCAGGACGGATAATACAATCTGTTGACATACCTTATTTAGGAAGGACCCAGTACGTGGACTGATGAGAGCTTCTTTCCTATGTTTGGTTCATCTTGAATATTCCTGGTTGCATGTCTGGGGACACGATGGCCCAGGCACTTGGGCATGTTAATTTCCACTAGAGCCAGGTAAAGGATTTGCTCTTTGGCAGTAAGTTCAGAAGAGAGAATGGGCGCCAAAGGAACCAGAGTCCATTGTTTCATAGATGGATGTGGAAGCTCATCTCCCTGCACTACTGAGGACTCACAGCTTGGGTGGCTGCGCATGATGTTACGGACCGTCTGGTGAATGTAGGGGAGTAAAAAGGTGCTGAAGGCAGGAGAGAGAGAGAGAGAGAAGGAACTGAAGCCATCTGAACTGAAAGCTGAGTTCAGCTCTCCAGTGACTTAAAAAAGATGTTATTACTGGCCTCCTCGTTTTTATAATTAGATAGGGGGAAAGTAGTTGGTGAACACGTGAGTAAGCAGGTGCAGGAAACCATTATGTCCGTGCTTCCAGGCAGAATTTAGCAACTCAGTCTGCAAAGAGGCCATTGTTCACTTCTTGTAAGCCAAGTTGGTTGTCAAATGACTTCAATTCGAGCTTTTTTCCTCTAAGTTTTACTATGAAGGTTGTCTCTCTCTCAGAAAGGAAAAAAAAAGTTTTAAAAAGTGAAATGTGTTTTGTCCTCTATCAAATATGTCATAATGTTTCAGGCCAGGCAGGAATGAGAACTCCTAAGGAGGAGGTGCAGGAGGAGAAAAGGACAAGTTAGTCTGCCAGTCATCCCTCCACCCCTGCTCTCACTGTGAAGCACCTAAAAATGAAATTCCCCCTTGTTAAATGAGCAGGGATCAGATCTTGGTTGGGATAGAAGTAAAGGGGTTTCATACATAGTTGCAAATGGGAGAGCATATCTGTACTTTCTGGTTAAACCTGCTGTGAAATCTTGGGATCTTGGGTCTGGTTTTCTTTTTTCTTTTTGTCCCTCAAAACAGAAGCACAGGATTTAGGAAAACATGACCTGTTTTTTTTAACTCACCAGCTCCGCAGTCACTGAGGAGCTGCCATCTCTTTAGGGAGAGGAAGAAATCAAATTCAAGCTGTGAATCTGTTCAGAAACTCCGAGAAGTCACTCAGCCTCTGCTTTCTGTTCCAGTAACCAGAGGATTCAGGCTATGAGAGAAACACCAAACATGTGCACTGTCTCTGATAATGGAGTTGCGGGGTATTCTGGCTCTTAGAAACCATAATTTTATTTAACAAATTTAAATACAGTTTGTTTAAAACTGAGAACAGACAGTGCAGCTGTAATACACTCCATCCTGGCCAGAGCTGGTCTTACTGAACATATGTATCTCTGCTCCCGAGGACCACGGTAGCCTCTGTGCAAGTTGGAAGGGTCCAGACTCGTGTGACCAACTTTGAGGAGAGTGGAGCGTATATGCAGGGTTGTGTTCAGGACTCGATCCTTTGCATTTTTTCTAAAAGTTATTTCCTTCCAAGGAGGGAAGGTTGCAACCCAGCAGGGAGTGGAATTAAGATTAGTGAAACAAAACATGCAGCTAGGAGAGGACATCAGCTGGAAACTATTTAAATGGTATGAAAACTTTGTAGTCCTTTAAAAATGTCTCTTTCCACTCTAGGGTTTGCAGACTGAAGTGAACTTGGAAAGCTAGTACAATAACAGAATAAATCTGCTTGAGTGCAGAGAGCTACTGTTTTAATACAAGATAACAATACCCGTTCCCACAGAGCAGCCAGCGGCCAGTAGCATCAAATGCTTTCTATCCAAGTAGCGCTTCAGCCAATGTATCTAAAGGAACATTTTTGTAAAGGCTACATAGCAAGGCTTCTGTGACTGGGAACTAAAGAATGCAACTTTTCCCCAATGGTTTTGATACACAGTGGGAGAAAATAACTTACAAAAAAAATTTTTTTTTAAATAATAGGAAATACACAATGTCATTAGTCCAAGGGGAGACTTCTGCACTGTGATGCTAACAATCAAATCTATAGCATTTTAATAGTTCTATGTGTTAGGGCTAAAAATAACCAAGTCTATTTCCAGGATTACATTTTTCCCTCAATTCAAAGGTAAAATTGTGCTTCAGACCTTTTTGAAAGAATTGGGACAGTGGGGGTTGATCAAAGGTTTGACAACAGCTATGAAAGGGGAGGTAAGTTTCAGGTTTTTTTAAAGGGGCTGGAGGTGGGGAGAAGGGGTATGTTGTACCTCAGTTTCTTCCTCAACAAGTTTGTCAATCTCAAATACAGACTCAACCAAGGTAGTAGCACCCAGGTTCCTCTTCTGCATTGCTCATTCCCGTGTCTCTCACTGAGAAGCAAAATACAGTTTCGTCAGAGAACACCCTTTGATCAGTGCTCTCTCAGGTCCTTTGATGTTACAGAACAGGGAAGAGGCGACTAATGTTCTACATCATAGGTATTTTTTCAACGTACCTCAAGCCAGGCGCGGAAGAAACAGACCACTAAGCACAGGATCCCCTTTACAAGGGTGCTTCTCTGTCCATCAGAAGTTAACTCACGAACTGCTCCAGCGTGGCTTTTCACGCCAGTAGCTCTGCAGTAGTATGGCATGGCCCTGAAAAAGGGGCTAGGGCTGAAGGATACATTCCAGTAAAATGGTAAATGCACTAAAATCAGCTTTTATCATTCAGTCCCTAGTTTTAAGCAGTTAACTTTGTTTTTCAAGAGTGGAAATTCGGCTTTATGTAGGAGCACCCTTCAGAGAATCCCACACCTAATACTCATGTGAACCAAATTAGAGCTAAACGGAACCAAGATCTGAGCCTGGATTGAAGTAGTATGGTGTATGGCCACAACAATCTCATTAAAACCCCCTTCCAATTATTTTAGCATGGATGAATAAAGAACCACATGCTGTAAACATAACTCCATCCAGGAACAGTGGTCAACAGCTCAATGTCCAGATGGAGATCAGTGACAAGTGGTGTCCATCAGGGGTCCATACTGGGACCAGTGCTGTTTAATATCTTCATCAATGACATGGACAGGGGGAATTGAGTGCACCCTCAGCAAGTCTGCCGATGACACCAAGCTGAGTGGTGCAGTTGACACGCCTGAGGGAAGGGATGCCACCCAGAGGGACCTGGACAAGCTCAAGAAGTGGGCCTGTGTGAACCTCATGAGGTTCCACAGGGCCAAGTGCAGGGTCCTGCACCTGGACTGGGGCAACCCCTGGTATCAACACAGGCTGGAGGATGAAGGAGTTGAGAGCAGCCCTGATGAGAAGGACTTGGGGGTACTGGTAGATGAAAAGCTGGACATTAACCTGGCAACGTGCGCTTGCAGCCCAGAAAGCCAACCGTATCCTGGGCTGCATCAAAACCAGCGTGGCCAGCAGGTTGAGGGAGGGGCAGAATCCCTCTGCTCCACTCTGGTGAGACCCCCCTGCAGTACTGCCTTCAGCTCTGGGGTCCCCAGCACAAGAAGGACATGAACCTGTTGGAGCGAGTCCAGAGGAGGGCCACAATCAGAGGGCTGGAGCACCTCTTCTGTGACGAAAGGCTGAGAGAGTTGGGGTTGTTCAGCCTGAAGAGAAGGCTCCGGGGAGACCTTAGAGCAGCCTTCCCATACTCAAAGGGGGCTAATAAGCAAGCTGGGGACAAACTTTTTAGCAGGGCCTGTTGCGATAGGACAAGGGGTAATGGTTTTAAACTAAAAGAGGGTAGATTTAGACTAGACGAAGAATTTTTTTACAATGAGGGTGGTGAAACACTGGCACAGGTTGCCCAGAGAGGTGGTAAATGCCCCGTCCCTGGAAACATTCAAGGTCAGGTTGGACGAGGCTCTGAGCAACCGGATCTAGTTGAAGATGTCCCTGCTTATCGCAGAGGGATTGGACTAGATGGTCCCTTTCAACCCAAACTATTATATGATTCTACAAACATAGAGGTATGTCAGAGTGCCCTCCAAACCATGAAACTAATGAAGGGAAAGGAGAGGGAATACAAAGAGAACAGAGGTACTTAATGGGTTTGTTCTAACCTGCCTTGCTTTCCATCCTCCCCCAAAGCCGTCCTGTCTTGTGCAGCGTAATAAACACTGATTAAAGTAGGTTTAAAATTAAGGGCTAAGGTGCCATCTCAGAAGGCAGCTGTCCCCTCCATGAACAGAGAGCTGCTTAGGCTGTTGCACACATAGCCACAAGGTACGTGTGTCTCGGGAAAAACAAGTCATCAGGGGCCAACACATTCCTGTGAGCATTCTCACCCTCGCTTTCAGGTCCTGTAAAACAGCCCCCTCAGTCTAGACTACCATTCCAGCTGGGCCACGTCTTCAGTGCATCGTGCCCTGCATGCACTTCTCCCAAACTGAGCACCTCGCAATGCGGCTGGTCTTGTACTGAAGCTGACATCAGTCCTGTATTTTCTGTGCTTTTTCTCCACCTCCAGAGCATCTGGTTCTGCTCAGAGTCCAGGAGGAAGGGCAGGGGAATCTGGGTAGTTTATGTATGCAGTGTTGCTTGTTCTCAGTACACTAAAACTCTTGGAAGTCAGCAGAGGTCCTGGCTACTGCATGTCTGGCTGGTCGTATGCTGTGGAGAGGAACCTTGCAGGCTGTGCATGAAGAAATCTGCAACAGAGACACAACCAGCATGTATATTACCCTTCTGCCTCGCTGTAGTTAGCTGCCACCCCTTGGAACTATCCCAAAACCCATCTCAGATTGCAGATCTGTGAGGACTGCTGCTAGGCAACAGGGTGTTGGTGAAAAGCAGTTGTGACAGCGCTGAAGAGCTATGGCCTCTCTGCAAAGCCGCTATATATAGCGCAGATGATATGCAGTGCAGGCTTTCCTCTGCTGTCCTGCCAATGGGCCGGAAAGGCAGGCCGCTGCAGCAGGCAGGGCTCCATCCAGTTAGCCTGAGGCAATGTGCTATAAGAGAGCTCATTACTGTTAAAAATATACCATTCCTGAGTAAATCTACCCCTTTCCTTTGCTGCTTTTACTTCTCTGTATTCGAGAGGAAAAGAAAATAAGCAGCTATCTTCTCTCCCCTCCAGGCCTGGTTCTACACCCCAGTTAAAGGGAGTTGTGCATTTATTTTTCTCCCCACAATAATAAAGCGGAGCAACATAGTCTGGATGCAGATATAAGCGAATAGCCCATCCTTCACTCTGGAAATACGAAAGACTAAATACACCAAGGTGCTCAGGTAATTAAAGGTGAGAAGCCAGGGCATGAACAAATGAGCAGGAAGTCAGCCATCAATGTGCTGTTCTTTCCTCCTTACCACTGAAGAAGACACTACATGCTCACCTTAGGTAAACAAACACCTCATGTGGGGTTTAACCCACACCCTCCCTTACTTGTCACTGACCTTGTGTGGCTTTGATGTAGATATAAATTAAACTTTTCCCTCACTGAAAGCTTCTGCCTGACTCAAAAATGCTTTCACTGATACTGCTTTAGCTTTCCGCAGGTGTTTGCTGGTGGATCAATCCACATCCTTCACCCTTGTGCTTTAGCTATATTAGTACAATTAATAAGGCAGCCTTCTTGTTTAGACAAGGGTTGGGTTTTTTAACAATGTTACTTCTGCCTAAGCTCTCACTCCCTGGGTTTCTCTTCTGCCCCCCAACCTCTCACCAGGTATTTCCCCTTAGCAGCTTGTCTTAAAGATAAAAGGTCTGAAGAAGTTTTGCAGTAAGGGAAAGTCAGAGCTCTGAAAACTGGAAATTAGAAAGCACAATTAAAAGAACTCTTGTCTTTTTCCTGTCATTGTCTAGTATTTTCCTTTTTTACTCTTGCTTCTCATTACTGTTCAAAAATGTGAGCTCTTACCTGGTGTTGGTCTCCATTCAGCCATGCACTGTCAGATTTCCACATTGGGATCTGTGAATCCTTTCTTCCCCTCATTCACCAGCACAGGCTTTTCTGTCCTTGTATGCCAGACTAAAATCTGAAGAAGCCAACAGAAGTCATTAGCTGCAGCTTTTCACTGCACTAACAAATATTCTTGCACATTAAATCAATAGTGCAATTTAACCATCTACCCTGGAGCCTAATGGCGCATTCACAGCTGAAAGGGGGTTTGCATAAAACTTCATTTAGGCAGGCCTACTGCTATCCAAAATGCACAGCGCACAGAAATTACCCATTTTACAGTATACTGTCTTGGGACATTAACCTGCTCCTTCCATGTAGTTATCAACCATCTTCCTCGAAAGGCTCATCAACCCTTTCAATGATGTAAGGCAGTTCCTTTGTAACCGGAGAATCACATGCATGTTTCCCCATAGACCAAGCTCCTTACTCCGGTTCTTGGTTATCATGTTACTATATCCTTGGTCAATGTGGAATATCTTGCTAGGCTCAGGGCAGAAACCCAAATTCTTGCCACTTCAGGCCACGTTGTGACTTGTGCATTAGAGGGATGAGGCAGTTATACTGAGTGCCACCAGCTGCTCCAATTGTCATCACTGCCTTTGCTTGTGTGAAATATTAAAATGAATTTTTCAGTGCATCTCTGAAAATCCATTATTGGAGAGAAGATGTCAGTCTGCTCCCTAACCTCACTATCACTTCTTTTTCACTTTTAAAGTCTTTCCAGGCCCTAAAAAGATACGAGAGTGACACTGATCTGAGAAGTACTTCACTGCTGCTCCAGTTCTCGGTTGCAACCTCTGCTGTCTCAGAGCTGCAAGATGCAGGAGCTAGTTACAGAACACTCCCTTCCTCCCACGTGCTCTGGGCTGTACACAGCCCCTTCACAGCCCAGCAAGCATTAGCCTGCCATATCGCCTCAAAAGCCCCATACACATTTCCTTTGAAACGTTGGCCCCACACTGCCATCCACTATTCTGTGTCAGATTCAATACATGGTATCACTTTAAAGCCCCTCTCCAACTTGCTTAAAACAGAACTGAAGCTTCTACTAAAACCTTCCCTCAGTCTTAGCAGCAAAGTTTAATATAGAATCATAGAACCATTATGGTTGGAAGAGACCTCAAAGATCATCAAGTCCAACCGTATACCTGATGTCACCATGCCCACTAAACCATGTCTTGAAGCGCCACATCTAAACGTTTTTTGAACACCTCCAGGGATGGTGACTCCACCACCTCCCTGGGGAGCCCATTCCAATGCTTAATGACTCAATATGGATCAACATCTGTGGAGAAGAACTGGAAAAAATATAAATTGAAGACGTGGGTTAACATTTTTGGAGGGGGGTGAGTATTACAGGTAAAATAGTTTCTACTAGCTGTGCTATAGTGCTGGCACAGACAGTTCTGGAAGCTGTCTGAATACTCTCCCCTCACTAGACTCAATTATACTTATGGCTTTGCTCCTAGAACCTGAATTGCTGGGAGCAGCTTTATCCCTTCGGAGCTACAGCCTCCTGCTTCCCTTCACCTGTTTGCATTGATATTTCCTACCTTGTGGGGGTTTCCCTCTTGTTGCTATGACAATACTCTGCACATTTAATCCAAGTATCCGCAAACCATTTCATACCCAGCCCTTGCTTTTCTGAAAAACGAGGACACGCTCTGTTTCTAAAGGATTAACAATGCACTTTCCAAACTCTTCTGGTTAAACTGGAGCAGCCCCACCTTCCCAAGAAGCTGTTTGACCAAACTTGTCTCTGATGTGAGCGGTCACCTTATGTGCAGAGCTTAAATCTTGCCTGCTAATACTATGGCAGTAGACACCAACTGCTGTCTGGAGTGGGTCCAAAAAACCATTTCATCGCTCCCCCACAACCACTTCAGAGCCCGCTCATCAAAGTTAGGCTTTATTATAGTCCTGCTCACCCACTGCAGCATTACCGCTGCAATTAGTGTGTTACTTTCCTATGAAAAGGCAAAACCAAACAGGTCTGTACAAGTGGCTCTCAGTGCTATGCAACCATCAGTTATGGGCTCCTCATCCAACAAACAGAATGTATAAACCTTAATGTGGTCCAGGTGCTAGAAAAATCTTGTAGCCAATTCTCCCTTCCAGCGGGGGCAGGTAAGAGCTCTTTCCATTTCTGACACATAAACACTCAGCCCTGCTGATGGCCAAGGGCTGCACTCTGCCAGCAATGGGACTCATGCTGAAGCAACTCTAACCACGTACTCCATAAACAGAAGACCACAACTAGACGTTATTAGCTTTCCTTTAAACTGGATCCCACTTTTGCATTGTTAAAGCCAAGTGCCAAAAGAAACTTACATCAAATTGAGTAAAATGGACCGATTTTCAGAGTTTGCAGCTTGATACCGCAGCTTCTACCATTTTTCAAGCTGTGTTCTTTAACGTGGGAAAGAGATCACCGTTTAGTAGAGAAACACCTGCTTTTCCTCTCAGCCAATTGTTTGATATTTTTCACAAGATATTTGGTTTATGCCTCAGGGAAGCTTTGGCTTGTGCAAAAAGTACAGCTTGCAAGGGAGCAACAGTGAGGGGGACCAAGTATCTGGCTTTGTCTGAGCAGTGGTTTCATATAGGTCACCTGAGGGAGTCCCCTTAAAAAATCCCTACTACTGCGAAACACTTACAATCATTTGCAGCCTTGCCATTCAGAATCACGGGACTCAAAATAGATCTAAGACATTACAAGGATTCATCTCCATAGCAGACTTCTTCATTGTCTTCTAACAGGAAACTAAAAAGCAAATAGGCAAGTCGACCTACAGTTGGAGAGGGTCACAGGATTTCAAGCATACAGACCCTCCGTGGAGGGTTTCAATAACTGTTATTTGAAATGGAGACTACACAACATGAAGAAAAAGAGACACCAAGCTAAAACAACACATTTGCTTCCTCCCAGGCGTTGTGGAGGCCCTGTTCTCCCAAAAGCACATCCATTGGTGTAACAAATAAAGACTGCTTCTCCCTCTAACTCCAGCTTTTCTCATATGTCAAGAGAATCATGGCCACTGCTATTAAACAAGCCAGAGCTCCAACAGTAATCTTCAACTCTGCAATTACATCAACTTCAAGATTTGTGCTTTGTGATGGGTATTATAGGCAAAACATACAAGATCACAAGAGAAGAAAAGGTTACAGTGGTCTAATTTGAGCTATTGCAGCTGCAGCACCGATCTGAAGGTCCACCATTAAGCAGTGCAGGCAGACTGTGCTACAAAACCTGAACTACTCTGATATAAATGACAGCTTTCAGCTGTGGTACAGGGGATGGCACTGGCACAGCAGTTCTCGTGACTAATCAGGACAAGACAAGGCCAAAAGAACCCTCCAAGTTCTGCATCTCTGTCGTAAAAATCAACAGCTCAAGCACTGGTGTCTTCACTGGTGTGTGTGCAAAGCTTAACCGACAAAGTGCTGTCACATCACAGTCAGGATACTGAAAGCTCACCGCAAACCGCTGGTCACAAACTCACATGAAAAGAGGTGCCCAATCTCGGGAACAATCTAACCCAAAAGAGGACAGATCTGCTCCATCTGTACCCTGCTGCTCAGCCCCTGGAAGGCAAAGAAAACAAAGAGCTTGCGAAGCTGATTCCCTTGCCTGCCGTATGTAGCACCACAGGATAAAATCAGGAGGAAGTGAAGTACTCCTTTTCAAGCTTTATTGCCTTAGGCTGACATTTTCCCTCTCTCCTGCCCATTCTGAGCAAGTTTTAGCTGTTTTAGATCTGTGACATCACGAAGCAGCCAGTTCCAGTCTCCTTTTGCTGTGCAATTTCCTGGCTGCTGCCGGCCCCAAAGGCTCGGTCTCCTCCTTATGCACAAGGATTTATTCCCCTCCCAGAGCCAGTTCCAAGACCCATGGTAGCCACAACGTTGGTGTGTGGCTCAGGGGGTGCTGGGAGAGCTCTCTTTGTTCCCCGTTCTCTAGCCTGTGTCTGATAGCAACCTGTTACACCGACTTTGGCACTGAATAGTGCCCACAAGCACCCTGCCGCTAAGGCTCAGAAACAGCCGTTCCCGGCCCAGCACAAAGCTGCCAGACGATTCCTTTTCACAACAGCCACCTAAACACGGAGCTGCTAACCCGTGGATTTAATCTCAGATTTTACTCAGCCAAGAGATAAGGAGAGAGGAGGAATGACTACTTTTAGCCACCACTTCAATTCCAGTGAATTGCTGCTGAGACCACCCGAGTGCACAGCCTGCCTCACCCAAAGAAACGTAGCCATGCCTATCTCCCTGGAGAAACAAGCGGCTCCAGGAGCAGCTGGAACAACAGACATCTCATTTTCAAAGACCTTGTATTTTGTGGTCTGTTCTCTTGTGCCAGCCCAAGCTGAGGCTTTTTCAAGAGTTGGGGCCACTCAAAGTCTCTCTCCTTTAACGGCTCTCTGGTTGAGCACACTGCAGTTTGTTTCCTCAGGTGTTAATGGAAAATGGGGAGCAGAACATGTCCCAGTTACATCAACCTTTTGGGAATACAGAATCTCAGACCTCTATCCCCTGTCAATGGATTGAAAAGAGTATGGTTTGTTTTGGGGGGGGGGAGAATGCAGAAGCAGGAGAACACAGAAATACATAGCATGCATGCAAAGCCTTGTTTCCTTACAATTCCAGTAGAAGCCAACCCTTCCCTCCTGATAAGGAGGGATAACCCTCTCCTTTCTCCTCAGCAATTCATACTGACTTCCTTAATGTTCTCCTTCATTTTGGGCAGTTCTCAAATCAGAGAAAATAAGCAGGATATATGTCTTCGGCCAAAGCTTAAGCTTTTTGCAGGAGTGTGCATTTGTAGGCTGAATTCTGATAAATATTACAAATAGCAGCACTGCACACAGAGAAGGCAGCATTTTTGGAGAGCAGATGTCTATGCTTATCTTACATCCTTCTCTGATCCCTCCTTAACAACTCTATCTGAGCACATCGTAATTTTTAATGTAAATCTCACTGCAAAACAGGACTATGGTTATGCTTAACAGAAGCAAACCATGACAACTGCTGGGAGCACACTAGCACAATGAGAAAGAAGTCTGTGCTTTGACCTCGGGGCAAGAGGACCCCAGACCACAGCCTACTTCTGTCCTTCTCTGCTGCTTGTGTGGACTCTCCTCCTCATCAAACGGGTGAGCAAAACAGCAATTGGGAAATGGAGGCTGCTGGCACCAGCTAAAAGCAGAAAGGCAAAGCTCAACCTGCAAAGCTGCACTCAGAGTTTGCCAGGAGCAGACAGCATTCAGCTCCCAACAAGGACCTTCTCAGATCACCCCAGGCCAGCCAAAAAAAGAAACACAGTCTGCTTCAAATCCTGGCCAGCAATTCCTGCTTCCTCTCCATCTCTGACCTGCAGCTCTTGTGTGACAGCACTGGCACGGCAGCCTGTCTGACAGCACCATTTTTTCCCTCCTGCCTGAAAACAACCTTTTCCTTCCTCTCCTTCCTCCATGTGTTCCTCCACAACCACCATTTCCTATATCCAGCCTTTTTAACACAGCTTCTTTCTAACAGTTATTTACAGCAGCAACAATATACCAAACATTGCGTAACTGGCTATGGAGTAAACACCCCTAATCTTCTGTACACCAGCCAAAAAGCAACCTGCGCATCTCCCTCGGCTTGTTGGAAACACACTTATTTCCAGTCAGTGCTTTCTTGTTAGCTAGTAGGGCATGCAGTGCCCAAGAACAGAGATGTAATTTTAATCCAATCTCTTTTCCCACCCTTGGGAGACCATCTGTGTTATCTACCCCAGTGCCGGACAGCCAGAACCACAGACATGTAGATTTAAAAAATGAGGAACAGCAGGTATCAGATAACAAACAAAGTTGCTCCTCCTCCTCAGCTCTTCTGTATTCTTGGACTCCTTGCCTGAGCGCTGCTGAACATTGAGATCCTTTTTTTTTTTTTCTGTGGCTGGGGAGCAGTGCAGATGGAAAGCAGATACAAACGGTATTATTCAAAATTTTTTCTTATTCCAAAAAGGGATGGAGACCTGGATCCAACACTGGGTCTGCCGGCAGTAACAGCTTATTTGCAAAAAAAGAATAATCCTCCTGGGATAATTAAGCAATAAAGACTCCCTAAATCAGACTGGCTGATACCTATTACAGACAAAGACATAAGAGTGCTACACAGGGGTCTGTGATCTCAGAGGGACCCCCTCCACACCTGCGGTGCTCAGTGGACCCACTCACAAAGCTTTCAAAAACATTTGACAGCACCTCTGTTGCTGATGTGCTATGATTGACGCCTGTCACACTAACCAGCATTGTCTCACTGTTTCTTGCACACTTTCCTGTCATTTCAGATAGAAATCCATCTCTTGTCTCTCATCTTAGACCGGGGAGTCTTTAGGGCAAGAACCATCACTGTGTTCTGAGTTTCTACATTATTTAGCACTTTGAGGTCCTGCTACGTGACCTGGTGGCTACTAGGCAATGTGTACAGTCAAATAATTAGCAGTCATTTGATAGCAGTAAAATCCCCCCAAAATGAAGCTTCCTGGAAGCCTCCTAGAGCTCAGAGCAATATCCCAGGCATGAAAACACTTCTACATTCTCTCTGACACAGAAAGATCCAGGTTATTGTGGACAACTACAGCGATATTGCGTAAATGTCAAGGAGGAGAAGACAACTTCGCAACAAGGCAGTGATTGTGTGAACAGTCTTTCCCTGCAACCAGGAAACACCACGGCCGGTACTCCGGGGTTACACTTCAGATGGGTTCCAGAGGGCCAAATCTCATGTGATGCTAGCTTATCACAGGAGGGCCAGTACTTAAAAGTCCCCCTCAGGAATTCATGTAAAGCAACCGACATACATTTCACCTATGGAATTCCCTGCTCCAGAGTATTAGCAAGGCCACAGATAAGCCTATCTTGAAAGGAATAGGGATATTCTCTGGAGGTAATATAAGGAAGAGGAACAGTTACAGGGGAGAGGAGACTCCATATTCCAAGGCCTATGGCAACTGCTACCAGCCTGCAACCAAAAAAGATAACTGCCCCCCCCATTTTCATACATAATTGCCCATTCCCAGCTCCCTTGCAGTGGGGGTGGGCTCTCTTCACATGCAGAGGACAAGTGACTGAATGATGGGGCTGAATGGGCTTTCTCCTATGTCTGGATCCTTACAACCCACGTACGAGGAAGAGACCATACCTTAGTGCAATTGGCAGCTTTCGGCTCGAGGTCATTCAAAGTCACTAGTTCCCGCAGCAGGCTGCTCTCTTGGTACCCTCCCTTCACTCCTCGCAGTTTGAAGTAAGCCTGAGATCGCTGGAGAATCAGTCTGAGGTTCACAGCAAACCCCGCCATGTCTATAGCAAACGGGCGATGGGGGTCGAACACAGTTTTCCAGCCATAGACCTTCCCTGCAGCGTTCACTTTGGGTGACTCATAGCGCAAGCCACCGACGAAGGCTACTGGCCACACTGACACCTTTCTGGTGCTGCGCATCTGGAGGCAAAGGAAAAAGAAGGGTACGGTGGGTGCACACAGAAGGATTGACTGCATGCGACTTCCAACACGCAAACCAGCACCCCAGCAGAACGACTTCACCTTGCTCGCTGTCCTGCAGGAAACGAATGCCCCTGAGCTTCAGCACAAACCCGAGAGCTGAGCTAAAAGCCTGGGTTACGTTCCCAGGCATGCTCTGGGGCTCGGACCAAGCCGCAGAGCTCATTACTCACCGGTACGAGGATGTACATCCCGGAACTGCAGAAGCAAAGTGCTTTGGAAAGTGGCAACTAACAATAGCATTAGTAATGGATAGCCACGGAACCAAGCAGGAGCTCAGCACTAAAAACAAAGCTGCCAATAATAAACATAACTGAGATTTAAGAGTGGGTTTTTTGTCCAAAGATCGTTAGAGCTGTGGGGCATCAGTCCTCCACATGGACAGCTGGGGAAATAAGGACACAGAGGAGGGAAGCACCTTGTCCAATGCCACCTGGCAAGGCAGCAATGGCATATCTAGGGACAAAGGTGCTTTCTCTGAAAGCTAAGGAGTTTGCGCTGCAACCTCAGCCTATGAGCCACTGTAAGGCTAAAGTGCCTCATCTTTAGAGTGAGGCACTGCAGCTGTAGCCCACAACCTCAGGGACAGCTGAGAAACGCAGCCTCTCCAGAAACTCCCAGCGTGCAGGACGGTGCTTTGTAGCCGCTCCTGCTACCCAGCGGAACAACACTGGATGCCTCTGCTCCCTGTAGAGTCAACAGAAATAGATAGGAGCCATCAGGGGACACTTCAGATGCCTGCACTTGCCAACGCAGATGCTTTGAATGCCAGTCTGCCTGCTCACCCCCCAGCGCCCTGTCCCGCTCGGCTGGCAGGCTCAGCCTCGTGTTCTGCTCACAGCCCAGTCTCTTAGATCAGGGATCTCCCAGAGCTAATCTCATCACTGCTAATTACTGCAAACGAGACCAGAAGAGCTCTGGCACTTGCCCTTCTGCATTATACACATGCTAACGGCAGCCCCTGTCCACAGGGAACAATAGTGCGTGTCTTCTGCATTTCACAGCACATTTCATTGGCTCCATGTGACCTTAACTGCAGCCACGTATCAGAGAGGAGAAGCCTCTACAAGCAAAGCACATGAGTGAACGAAGGAACCCTTTCTGCTTTATTAACGTGCGGTGTCTGTCTCAAGGTGCTGCCCGAGCCAGCCTCAAAGGGGACTGTGGAAGAAAGACATTCAGTCTGAATTTGCTTTCGGCTTTAAAAGCATGTATATTCCTGTGGCTATCCAAGCTAAAGTGAAAGCCATCAGAGAAGGGGAAGGCGGCATGTATGGAACAAATAAACAGGAGATCCCTGGTATGAAAACTGGCAACTGGTGGGGAAGGAAGCAATCCTCCTTTCTTGTCCCTTGCTGCAAGAGCTCAGCCTCAGGAGAGCAAGGGGAACAAGTAATTTCTGAGCTGGAAGCCAGGTGAGGTACAGTGTACCTGGCACTGTAAGACCACTGCAAACCCGCAGACAGGGAAAGGCTCAAGAGTTCATTTACAACCCCAGTAGGAGTGGAACAAACAGCAAAGGTGGGAAAGCACATGGGAACGTTCCCCTGCTAAAGCCCAACAGGGCTGTCAAGACATGCTGAAATTCAGCCTGCCATCACAGTACCTGGGGCCACAAACTTCCAGGCTGAGATCTCAGCCCCATCGCCTACTTAGAACAGCTGGCGAGACCGTCCGTCCCCTGATGCTGCAAGAGGAAGAGCTCCGGAGGGGAGTGCTGCACGTGTCTCCCAGCAGAGAGACAGCCCTCTCCAAGGCAGCACATGAAGGTCTTCACTTTTCTGTGAGGAGAAGCAAGTACTGACAAATGCACGCTCCTCGCCTGTGCGGCAAGCCAGAGACAACTGCACAGAGCATCTCTGAACAAGATGTCCTGCAAGCACTATGACTGTGCTGACACCATTCAGACGTCACTCTGAAAGGGCACTGCTACCTCAGCTGGGGATCTGTGCAGAGCAGGCACCAGGCTCTTCACAGCTACAGAACTGAACCGGTGGCCACTCTGGGATGAGAGCAAACAAATGCAAACAGCAAGGAAGAGAAACCCCAGGGACTCCCCAAACAAGAACAAACATGAATTAACAGACAGCCAAGTGCAATACATAGGGGTGGTGGAGAAGAAAGGTGGATAATATCAGATCAAGAACCAGCCAGAAATCTCCTCCAGGGTGGAGCATGGAAGGAGGACGGCCGAGGTTTCTTTTGCTAGGCATGTGCTTCTGCACAGGCATATCAGACAGCAGGCGATGTTCCAGCACTAACAAGGCTCCCCACAGGGGAAGACAGCTCCTTGTTCGCTTCCTTTACAGTAAAAGCTATCTGCCTCCTGATCACATACCACAGGATAAACTGGGGTTTCCCTTACTTCGCACAGGATGCCTTTGCCACTGGGAAACGCACGCTTTGCAGCATAGTAACCAAGCCCCAGAGAAAACTTCAGGACAGCTGCAGTGGGACCGCTACAGAGACAAGACTGATCCAGAGCTCAGGAGAGGATGTACACAGCATCTCCTCAGCTCAGTACACAGCATCTTTTACACCCCATGTGCTAACCTGCTGTGTTCAGCCAGTTGGGAGCCCCCCGGCAGGGTCTTACCTCCTCAAAGAGCTCCAGGCTGTAGGTGTTATCATCATCAGCAAAATAAACAATCCCAGGCTGGCTGTTATTTTTGTTAAAAGTCTCTCTCAGCCATCTCAGGGCAAGGTTCCTCTGCATGGTCCCCCGGGGAATGCGGGGATCCCTCATGTCTCCCCGTAGCTTGTAGTTGCGGGGTGTCTCTACATTGAGGTGGGTGTAGTTAAGCCCCGTGTCCCGCAGCAGCCGGGTGATGAGAGGCGTGCGCCGCTGTGAGTCCTCCACCAGGATCCAGTGCAGGTTTGGCACATGCAGGAGGGTGTTGGCCAGGCGCGTCAGCTCTGCCTTCTGTACGGGCCGGCTGTAGGTGGGTGTAATGACGTGGATGGTGGGAAGGGTGTCTGACCACGGGGGTGGGCGGGTATAAACATATTCTGTCCTCACCACCTCCACAATGTCCCGGTCCGACAAGCAGTATTCCTTGGAGTCCAAGCCTGCAGCGAGATCACGCTGGGAGTCACCACCATCATCTGAGCAAGGGTATGAGAGAGGAGAAAAAGCCGCATGGACTCAGTCCTCCAACACCCCCTGACTGAGCCAGCAGGCTGCTTGCTAATAGCAGGTCACCCTCATGGTTTCAGAGGAAAGGAAACTAGCTCGGATGGAGGCTTTAATAAATAAGTACACAAATAAATAAAGGAATCAGGGACAAACACAGATTAGAAAAGAAGTTCCTGCTGTTAGAAAACCAGCACCAAACAAGGCCTGAGAGACCAGGACAATGCTGCAGCCGAGTGCTCAGAACAAGCAACTTCAAAAAAGCACCCAGAAGAGACAGGCTTGTACAGCACTTAGATCTAGAGAAAGAAAATAGCAACACAGATTGATGATCTGTGATCCCTAAAGAGCTCCAGCGCTCTGGGCACCTTGCTCAGCGGGACAGGACTCACGGCTCTGCGCTCAGGCACTGGAGCACCTGGACTGGGAGGCAGAGAACTAACTGGTGGAAAATACCAAGTCAGTGAAGATCCCCCAGCAGCAGCATCTGGCCAGGACACTGCAGTACCCCGCTGCTCTCCTGACAGGCCTGGGATGAGGCACAGAGAAGCAGGGAAACACACACCTCAAATCCAGAAATGGAGAGTAGAAATTAAAGCCTGTAATTGTAGGCTTTTTCCTGCAGAGACTTTCACCTGCCTCTGACTAACCTCTCCTCAAAAAGACCCTACCAATCTCTGAACATAACAGCCCATTCAGTAGTGCGGATGTGAACAATGAACAGCATATATATAGGATATACTGATCCAAACATATAAAATCCTTACAAATGGAGTCTTGTTCACAATCAGCTCAAGGAAAAAAAAAATGTTCATGCACCTGTTGCCTTTCCAGGGTGCGACTTTCACACTTTCATACCACTGTAGATAAATGACGGTCTACAGTGAGGGACTGGCAGAGATGAAGGGGCACCTCCATTCAGCATATAAGCCAGGTGCTCTCTAGTGGGCACATAATTCTTTGAGCCATAGATTTTGCAAAATCAGCTACTACCAGGAACTTCAGATGAGAAAGAACAGGAACAGACAGACATTAGATCTGACCCAGCAGGGTACTACCTATGGATATTTCATAGTATGTTACTCTTCCAGCAGCATAGACTTTGATACCAGCCCTGAACCAAACAAAGACCTCGTACTCTGCGGCACTGAAGCAGGGAGTGTGTATATCTGGGAGGGGGTCAGACAGGGACAAGGTGTCATGCACCTGTTGGTATCAGGCCCTATATAAGGCAAAGCACATCAGCATCGCATAGCAGAGCTCTCTGAAAGCAGAGAACACTGGAATCAATTAAAAAATAAATCTGCAAAATGCATTGAACATAGACATAAATGTAATTAGCCAGGATGGTTCTTGAGACAGTTTGCAAACCCCTGCAGGTCAAACCCTCAGCCGTAAATCCTGGCCTGTGTAAGCACTGCCGTTCTGTGCTTGCTAGTGTATAGATGCACGTTTCTTTTTCAGCACCTGCTATCAAAGGATCTCAGGAATGCATTACAAGAACAAAACGATTTCTCCCAAGAGCTGCTAGGCTGGTCTTTCACCACTCATTTTCCACTGGGGGCTCAGAGAGGCAGAGGCAGAGGAAGTGTCTTACCAAGGTCATCGGTAAGTTCACCACTGAGTCAGAGCAGAGCAGTCTCTGTGCTGTGACTTCAGTGTCCATGGCCACTGACAAAAAACAGGTCCTAGTTTTTAGGACACTGAATCAAACTGGTATACAGACAGTGTATTCTTAGTAGTCTTTCAAGTCCTGTTTTAGAGCCCAGGAGATCCCTCATCCTCTGAAACACTGTCCACCTCCCAGAGGGGATCACAGTCATTTTTCCTTTAAGAACTGCCCAAAGCCTCCTGGGTGGCTGTCCATCTTCCAAGGGGAAAGGTAAAGCTGCTCAGGACAGACTCTGAACTTCTGACAACTCAAACTGCACATCAGACTGTTCAGCAAAATGATAAGCAACTGTGGAGGATGGGTGCAAACACTAAAATGAAAACGGGAGAGAATCTCCCAGAGAAAGGGACCAGAGAGGGAAAACGAGCTGGCCTTCTTCCCCACAGAGAAGCCTCCCCAAGCTGACCTGCCTGCCCTGGCACTCAGCAGAAGGGCAGAACCAAGAATGAAGACCGCAATAGGCAGCATGGCTTTTTCCAGCCCCCAAGAGCTCTCACAGCCCTTAGATATTGCTGCTATGCCAAGAAGAGGATAAAAACTACGACCTTTCTGGGCAGAGAGGATCCCTCAGAACTTCCTGCATTCATCTGATTTGGGCCAGGGCTCTATTTAATGCTTTGTGCGACAGGTAGCGTGGAAGCTGACTCTCTCACAGTATTGTAACTCCACCAAACAGGTGAGATGCTGGCTCTTGCCTTCTCTTTCAAGTGCAAGAGGATCAGTTTGCTGCTTTCCTGAGCACACTTAAAAATGCTCTTTGCCTCATGTCTCCCAGAGCAGCTGTCTCAAGTGGTAAATTTGTCCTCTGCTCTCTTTTTTTGCAGCTTTCCTGCTGGACTAAGTTGTGTGCAGAATGCTGCAAAGGCCAGCAGGAAGGGACTCCTCTCTTATGGATCATCAGGGAACAAAGAAAAGCGTCTTCCTTCAGTACCCGGACTGATTCTGGATTTAGGCCATAAAGCTCTCCCAGTGCAGTAAGCTTATCCCATGGCTTGGAGTTTGATGTCTCTGAAGAACCCCTACAAGCACTCTGCTGTTCCTACAGCAGATGTGTGGAGCCTTCTGCATGAGCATGGACTGGGGCTGTTCCTACAGCAGAAGTGTGGAGCCTTCTGCATGAGCATGGACTGGGAGCTGAGATGAGCATGGCTGCCATGGAGAAATGAAATGAGAGAGGAGATGAGGACAAGGGAGGGATGCACAGACTTGGCATGGGCTGGTTTGATTTCTCTCACCCTTATGCACTGCAAGCAGTGGAGCAATGGTGCTCTGGTGCCAGACGGTGATTAGTAGTGTCCAGGGCAGAACTATCAGCACGATAGCCAGGATGTCTCGTCTCTTCGGCATCTCCAAGACTGACTGGACCCACAGCTCCTCATTACCTGACAGTGAAAACCCCAGAGACAGAACAGCAGAGCACATGGAGAACAGAAATAAATGGGCAAGAAGGAACAAGGACAGAGAGAGAACGCGAGAGAGGGAGAGAGCAGCGAAGGCGACACGACTCGTAGGTCTTACCAGTGCTTACAACCCACCCATTGCAGAAGCAGGTTTGGAGGGGCCTCGACCGCTGAGACCAGGAGCAGGAGGGCACTTCCACAGGCCACTGCTGGAGCGGCCAGGAGGAACTTCAGGGACTCATTCGGAAGGAAACCTGCAACACAGAGCAAAGGTGAGTAGGCACAGAAAAGCACTAGGGAGCTGCTCCATAATGTTCATAATACTCCTCAAGAAGAGCAAATCAAACTGGGACAGTGAGCAGCAGAAATGTGTCCCACCCCTCCAGGGACTGATGCCTCCTGGGTGTCCAGAGCCCTGCTTTCCTTTGCATCCACTTGTCAAGCAAGACCCTTGCTTCAGCCAAACAAAAACTGCTCAGTGCTGCAGGGTCCGAAGCATCCCCCAGCGGAAAAGGACCCTTCATCCACAAGCCAGCCAAGCCTCACAACACGGCGTGCTAGCCCAAGCCCCTGGAGGAAGCAGAGACCATAATGACCACATTACTTGCTTGACACATCAGCAAGTGCTCTGACCCACCAGGCCCCCTCCCTCTGCCATGCTGAACGATCAAGGTGACTTCATCTACACTCTTGGGAATACAGCTCCGGTCAAGCTAGTGACCCTGCATTTTGCTCATCATTATAATCCCCTCAGCTCAGACCATCCTGCTGGCATCTTTGATGCCGCCAGTTTTAACTCAGGCTTCCAATGGCCTGTTCAGGTTCATTTCTTCCATCTCAGAGGTGTTGCGACTAGAGTATATTAAACTGCCACAACGACTTAGTTTGATTCAGTGCAAGCACATACAAGATTTAAGCAGACTGTATTTTACCCAAGTATCTTGGCAAGCAAAGTACATCACTTAGCAGGGACACACACGGTGGACAGTTTGCAAACATGGGTAGCAGTTTAGTACCACTGTTGCTACGTGGGGGAACGCATTAGCCCGCTGCTAAAAGGGCTGCATTGCAGACAAGGGAGAGCACAGAGAATACCGCAGTTGAAGGCACGGAGCAGTCTGCTCCGGGGAAAAGCACAGATCTCCCACTGCACAGCCGCTGGCTGGCTGGTCAGTCACTGCCACTGCGGTGCCCTGGAAACCATCAGATCATGTCCTTAAATCAGACTCAAGCCTGGGCTGTAGATAATGCTACCTTACAAATGTTTTTCCCGACACCCTTGGAATTTGCTTTGTCTTGGTTGCATGGGGCAGTCATGGAGAGATCCAGGTTCAAACCCCTGATTAGCCCAGCTTGGATTGATCTGAATTTCCCTTGGCCATGCCTTGACCACAGTCAGCCTCCGGCACTGAGCCCAGTGGAAGCCTTGAAGTGAAATGGCTCCAAGAACCGATGGGTTGTCTTTTTAAAGTGCAAGCAAGCGATATTCAAGTTGCTGGACTGAACCTGGTTCTTCCAAATTAGCACTTCAATCACAGAGGTATTAATTTACCAAGGAAAACAAGGGGTACAGAAAACACACTTAAACGTCCCTTAACAAAAGTTTCAGCGAATCCATTTTTTTTCCACACACACAAAAACCCAACTTGTCAAAAAATTTCCAGCCAACTCTAGCAAAGAGCCAGTTGCCCATCCAGAGGTCTCGCACCAGAGAAAGATCTGCCACTTCCCATACAAAAACCTGTGCCAGAGATCTACAGAGCTGGAGACCCATCCTCCTCATATGCACCTATCTTCCTCCAGCATCATGCAGAGGACACAATCAGCAGATGTGGATCAGGGTGATAAGAGGGAGCTAGTCTTCTGGAAGGGTCTCCAGAGGAAGAAACAACAAACCTGTAAACCAACCGCCAAACACATTTGGTTCTATTGAATGCAGGGTTTCCTGCAGTCAAGTATAGGGAACCAGCAGGAAAAAGCTTTTCATGGCCCAAGGATATGCTCTGTGCAGCCAGACACCCTGCAGACTTTCAAGGAAGCATCCCCCAGCAATGCGGATTGCTATTTTTTTCAGAACTGGAAAAAGCAGCCTCATCCAGACAAAGGAAACCATGGAGGAAGAGGAGGAATTATTCCAGTAAACATCAGGCTTCTGCTGCATCCCTGTCCAGCTCTCAGAGCCAGAGAAATCCCGCTGGCCTAACACTGCCAAAGCACACAGTGCCCTCAGGAAAGAGCATCTGGCCTCATCCTTGCTGTCCCTGCACTTGCTGTCAGTGCCCGAACAGAGGACACTGAGTGCTGGCATCCTTTGAATCCTCTAATAAAGCCAGAACATGTCCCTTGAGCATCCCTGTAGGGCAGAGCCATAAGGAGCAGCTCTGACAAGCCTGAACACCTTGCCTAGTAAAGTGCCTTCGCTGCAAATGCACCAAGGAAAGGACTCTGCCACTGCAGAAGGGGTGGGAGGAAATGACATGCTAAAAGAGCCACTCAGAGTCAATTCACAGCATCTGGCAAGCTGCCACCGTGGGCTGGCATGCATCGAATGCCCCGTTTGTCAAGGACAGCTTCCTCCAAATACAGTGCTCTTACCTTAAAGCCGCCTTCTCCCTGCCTCCTGCCAATCCAGACTCCAATCGTCAGCATCCTCCCATAGGACAGGCTGTCCCTGGGCTTCGTATGAAGGAGAACGGGCACCTTTGGGCTGGGGTGCTACTCTGATTTCCATCCCCTCATCGCAGGGGAAAATGAGCAGGCTCCAATGATTTGTGCATTGGTCTCTTCAGCATCGATTCCTTTTAATTTGCTACAGAGCATTTAGCAGCTCCCTGGTCAATCATCTGTCACTGTGATGCTCCAGCTGCCAAGGGCCAACACGGCCCACTCATGCCCCAGCAGAGAGAGCTGTCGGCTTTGCTTTGCGGCTCTGCTCGGGCTGGCAGCAGAGAGCTCCCGGAGACACCACTCTCGGCCATGGGAACGCTTCAGCCCCACGTCCTCCTGGGGCTGGCCGAACGCTGAGCTCCTTTTGCACCATCGGCAACTGTGGGCTGGAGATGTGAATCAGATACCCCGCGTGCAGTCGCTGTAATTAGTGTCCCCTTCCCTCTATACACCCAAAGGGACACAACCCCAGTATGGACGCAAATCGCAGATGGCAGTGGTCGGCTGGGGGAGAACATGGAGCCACAGACCACAGCCTGACCCCCAGTTGCTGACCCACGCTTCTGCACACCGAGCTGCCTGCCGGCATCCACAGTGTACCACGTACTCTGCTCTGCAGCAAAGACATTTGCTCACTGTTAATTCCTGAAGCGATTTAATTCTATTGATGACCCTGAGAAGCCTGACTGAAGGACATCGTAAGAATTCACTTGGGGCTGCTGTGAGCACTATGAAATCTGGATCCAGGCAAAGTATTTCAAGCGTGTTCCCTCTCAACACGCTAATGCAATTGAAGGCCTCAGTGCAGGGTGACGCCAGTTCTCAGTGTAACAAAGCCAGGCTCTCACCTCACCGTCACATGTTAAAGCTGCAGAAGGTGAAATCCATTTTCTTCTGTGAACAACATCAGCTAGGAAATACATGGTTGCCTGCAATTTTACACTGCTGGTGAGAGAAGTCACAGCTTCACAGCCCAAGACAGAGGGCTTGCATCCAAAAAATCCCTTGCTACCAAAGCCAAACGATGCTTTTTGTTGCTGTTTATGGCACAAGCAAGGCTAGCCAAAAATTAGTCTGGGGAAAATTATGCTCTTCATCAAGGCATCCGCTCTACCCCTGCCCCATCATAATACCACTTTCCTTTTCCCACTGAAAACGTTCAAAACAAAAGCGAGTCTTGTTCAGATTGCCAGTTTTAGGCTTCTGCTGTCTCCTCCTCCACAGGGAAAGGAAGGAGGAGGAACAAATTTAAACATGAATTAATTAAAAAGATGAAACTCTATTTTCCACTACAGAAAGTATACTTTCTTTTTTTCAGTTTTGAAGAATCAGGCAAAAGACACAAATCACCAGCTCAAATGTAAGCGATCTGGGGGTTAAAATACTTCTAAAACAAAGGTGTTTTGCAGAGTTTGGAAAGACTTTCCTTGACAGAAATATATTTTAACACACTGCAAGCAGAAGGGCTACGCCACATGGTGAAAGAGCTTTCGCTTCCTCCGGCAGAGGGCAATGGTGTCAAGGCGTGACAATGGTAGGAGGACACTCATCTAATAAAACAGCGTTAATAAATCCCGGAGCCACGTGTTAGTAACATGCTGGATTATTAAACACTGAAGGTGCTTTTTTAAATCAAGTCGATTGGCATCAGCTCTGACACTTACCGGAGGAAACACTGATTTGATCGGCAATCTGGTTTATAATCAGTTTTACCTTCTTTCTTCCTTTGGGGCTGATCAGCCCCAGCATCGTTACTCCTTGGTTTTCCCACACTGAACAGAAGTGATTTAGAACATGTTAAACTAAAGCATTGCTTGAGTCGAGTTTGTGTATATACATGTCACTGGAGTAGAAATATTGTCTTGATGTAAGAAAAATACACACAAAACCCCCAAACAAACATACCAAACACTTACTCATATTACAAAACAGCCAGGAAATAACAAACAAACACAGCCAAATCCTACAACAAAAGCTTTACAAAGAAAATAAACACTCGTACTTCAGGATACAAAGTATATTCTCACTAATAGCTTTTCCCCCTGGGCAAAGTATCCCCTAAACCTAAACACTGGGTTCCTTTCACCTTTGCAATAGCAACTGTTCTAATTTCTGCTAAAAAATGATGCAGGAGCGGCACAAACCAGAGCTGATCCCTCCACTCAGCCCACTGCAATCCACTGAGCAGCTGAACCACAATCCCTGCCACCCAACAAACCCTTTTGAATTCACATCCAAGTTGACACGCCGGAGCCAGTCATCATGGACAGAGGACGACTGCGGGCATGTGAGCGCAAGCACTGTCATGCCCATTTTTCAGATGAGGAAACTGAGGCACGGGGCAATGATGGCTCTCCCTTGCAACCACACAGCACAGCAGGCACTGGGGACAAGGGCTCTGTCACTGGGCTCTCCTGGCCGCACACGGGCACGCCGGTGGCCGGCTCCAGGTGCTCCGAACGCAGCCCTGCTCCTCTCCATGCCGCATGGCAGGAGACGGGCACAACAAGCCTCTGTCTAAGATTTTGGGATTTGGCAGAAAAGGCTTGTAAAGCACAGGCTAAAAATAAAGGTAGTAATAAAAGCTTCTTGCTCGTTAATTACTCTGTAAGCCATTACTGCCTAAAAACCCCATAACTTTAATTGGGGGCTATTATAAGTATAGTAGCAAAACTGTGGAGCTAATTACTGTTTAGTTATTAAGCAGAACATAGCCAGAACTGAGTAATGAGCATACAGAATTGCTTGTTCTTTGAGGATTTAATCAGAGGTGCTAACTTCAACCTCAGATTCTCCCGACTCACAGCTTTGCAGCCCAGCCCTCCCAGAAGGCTGCACGATGCTGCAAGGGGCAATGCACCACCCTTGAGCTAAAGCCAATTTGTACAATGCAAAGCTTGAATTGCAAGTCAAGAAAGGGAATGAGAATGATTCAGAAGTGTTTCAGACCACTGTTACCAATCTGTCAGCTAGAGGAGAACTGGATTCATCCACAGGAATCAAAAATGTTGAGCCAATGCAGACTGGGCTTGTGATGGAGGGTGAGGGTTTGCATCACCTCTTCATCCATTATTTGTTTCCTTCTTTTAAAAAATAAAAATAATTCCTATGGCCAAAAATAGAGAAATAATGTGTTCTTCTTTCTTTCTTTCTTTCTTTCAACACAAAAAAATAGAAAATTCAGAAATATTGGAAAAGCCTGGAAAGGAAGCTTAGTTTTAGGAGACTGTTTTTCCACTCAATACTTTTGCCCAGCTTCACCTGCAAACCCTAGTTCTGTTGCTACACTTGCCTTGGCTACATACACAGGGGCCACTCCTTGTGTTTTCCAAGCTCTTACAGAAACTGAGGCGCAGAGATTGCAGAATTTCCCCAACTTTGCAACAGTTGAGGCAAAACCTGACCTACTCTCCCCTTCCAGTCCTGAGCCCCTGAGCAACAAATGGGATCAAGAACACAGATTATCTCACAGGAAAAAATAATATCAACCAAGCTTCTCAGAACAACACTTAAAATTTAAAGCAAGCATGAGCAAAGTGGATCAAGGGAGCTCAACACAAGCACAATTAGCTTCTGTAACTTACTGCCACAGGATACTAAGAAGAACAAGAACTTAACAGGATTCGAAAAAGGATTAGTTGTGTATGTGCGTAAACTGCATAACCAGAATTAGAATGAACCACCCACCAGTTTGGAAAACATATAAAACCTTGAGTTTCAGGGCTTCAGCCAAATTTTAACAAGCATCAGCATTATTTTCTCCAGATTAATCTTCCCCCCATGCTGCTCCACCTCTGCAGATGCCAGTAGAGCTGGCTAGAGCTAGAAAAAGGACAGGAGATGTGATGGCACTGCTCTTACGCTGACTACACTGCCTCGTCCCAAGATTTCACTGCTTCCAACAGCAAGGCAGATCTTCGGTTAAATCCTTAAGAGATTTCATGCATTGTCCTAAATGTGTTTGCTTTCTGGTACAGGTTCTTACACTGCAATCATCACCACAGTGCCCAAGTGCCGTCCGGGATTTCTCAAAGATTCTTAGCTACAGTCACTGCACTTCCTTTCCTTGTTGCTCCAAAGACACGTAGGCAAATGCCTTGGAAGGGGCAGAGATCCTTTTATTACAGTGCTTTTGAAGAGGGTTGAACCTGGGCTTCGCAATCTTCTTGCGACAAGCAAAGCAGAGCAAAAAACGCGTCATGCACTTGGCAACAGAAAGCAGCAAGGCTGATGTGGATCCTTGGTGCCTGGGAGAGTCTCATCAGTCTTGGCCTGACCACCCAGGAATTCCTGTCTGTTGTAGAGGCAGCGCTGCCCTTACTGCCTTCAGAAGAGGCACTGGTCTGTCAGTCAGGATTGGCAATGCTTGGTCCAGACTCTCTCTCTCAAGCCAGGAAAGCTGTGGGTTGACTCAGGTCTTGGATGAGAAAGCATTTACAGCACCCAATACTTCTCGATCAGCGGCTGCACTTCACACATGGTTTTTAAAAAGCATCTCTATCAAGATGAAAAGCTGTTTGACTTACAGCTCACTTCCAAAATAGAAAGACTGGGAGTTGTTTTCTTAGGGGAAATGCTGATGACACCCATGAAAAGTTGTTCGACTTTCTTTAAGGTTGTTTGCTGAGCGAGTGCTGGGAAAAGAGTTCTCATTCAAGGGCTTCTCCGTCAAGTCTTCTCGAACTGGCGGCACAACGATACCTTGAGTTATCCCCTTGGCTCAGCTAAGACCATGTCAACTTTGTCAGAAACAGACACATTTCCAGACTATTTCCACCCCTGTGGTCTGCATTGCACCAAATATTTTGTGCACTGCTGACTTCCGTAGATTTTAAAAAGTGACATTAACAAAGGATGACCCAATTTCAACACGATTGGACTAAATTCCACAGCTCCATAATAGGCTTTGCATACGCTTTGCCCAAAGGGTTTGAAGACACACGCTTCCACATCATACCGTGTGTAAGAGAGGTGGCAGGCCCTAACGACCATGCCTCACCTTTCCAACTGGCAGGCCGGCGAAGGCCACTGTCGCAGGATCTACAAGACTGAATTGTTGAGCCAAATATGTCAAACTGACACCAGGCTCCCTGCAGACTTGCCTTTCTCCCTCTACCCAAGGAAGCCTAACAAGTTAAACACACGCAACATAGCTGGGCGATGAAAGAATGGATGTGGCGCTCAGAAGAAAGACTGCGACGCTCGCTAACGCTGTAGTAAGGATTACCTCACCACCACGCAGTTCACAGCTTTTGTTGTTAGTGGTTGAGGGAAGCCCCAGGCTTTTTTATACTGTCTGAACTAAAGGTGTAGGAGTCGGTGGGTGCATCTAGAACCCCGGGCTGGTGGGATATGCTGGGGGCTTCCTCCCATTACACTGGCACCTGGGAAAGTTCACAAATACGACCATCAAACATGAAGAGCTGTGCCCAGCAAACCACAAGCCCTAATTTTATCTCCCAGCTGGCTCTGCAATATGTTCCCTATTCCAGACCTGGAGATGAGACTGCTCACCTCCCACACGCTCTTGCCTCTTGACTCGCTGGGGAGATGAGGCTGGGGGGAGCACAGCAGGGCCCACCGCCCCACTCCGCTGTGGGTCAGGGCATGCAGCACGGGGCACACACCTTTCAGTATCGGCTGGAAAGGAGCTCACCAGCTCCGTACCTGAGACCTGGCTTCATAGCCATCAGCACTTACTTTTAATTACTGAGTTCTTCCCTATCCCTGGAAAAAAAAAAAATCTTGCTCTATTCAAAAACAGTTACTAATAACCCGATTCTAATGCATTAAAAAAAGGGGAAAAAAGAAGCTTTGCAGAGCTAGTGAGCAAGCTAGCCCTCTCCCACTGCAGCAAGCCACCACTGGGCACCCTGAACACCTTAAAAAGCGATTTAGTTTTCAAAAGCATAATTTTTCTTTTTTTCAACAGCAAACGTCAAGTATCTTAAAGGTGCTTTTGTTGAAGGCTGGAGAAAAAAATATGCAGGCATCCAAATTCTCCATTACTTTGCAAAACACCAGCTGTTGTGAGCACAAGTCCCTGAAGACGCCACTGAAGTAAAAACTGCTTTGCAGGAGCTGTTGTCAGAGTTAGCGTGCACATCTCCAGGCTGAGAGGTGCTCCGGACAGGCAGCGAAGAGCATCCATCGCCATGGGAGCTCAGCGGTGCTGCTCCTGCTTAGGGAAGGCAGGGTGCTCCTGGCTCCCTGTAAATCACGCAGGGCATCTCCTCCGCACTCCTCCCCACAACGCCACTTCCAACACGTGCTGCTCACGAGGCAGCTGCGGAAGCCTGGAATTAGTTGCTTTGTATTTCAGAGGCACTAAGAGCAGCCATGTAGGTAATTTGAGCTGAGGAGCTTCTGGGCTATAAATTCACATATAAATTTCTGCCTTATTGCAAACTACCTTTTCACTGCAGACAAACCTGCGACAGGGCCAGGGTTCCCAGGTTAGCTCCTGCACCCTACTCAAGCAGCCTGTTCAAGAGTTCTTGTTAGTTGCTGCCCGAGCAACAAACCCTCCAGCATCATCATACCATACCCGAACGCTGCAGAAGTATATTTATATGGTAGCAGCAGTGCTTGGAGGGACAGGGCCATTCATTGAGTCACAGAAGTATTTCCTGCAGGTTTTCTCTCCTACAGCCTTGTGGGACAGATCTAGCAAAGATGCAGCATGGCACTCGGAGCTCTCTCAGCTCCCTGGTAAGCAGTCGGTCAAAAAATCATAGCCAAAACCGTTACACCAACCTATAGAGAAAATCCCCAGCTCCCATCGCTGTTAGATGGCTTCTTTAAAGAAATGAGGCTCAAATCCTAAGCCCTGCTCAGTGCTGGGTGGTGAAACAGGGCATAGAGAGTCCGACAGCCTGTGACCTCTGCAAAAGTCACTAATGGGACTGAGGGATTAACATCGATTCTTTCACGCTACAGCACAGAAAGGGAAGCTGGGGGGGATGGATCTGGGATGATAAAGCAGATGCCCAACTATAATTCAGCAGCTTGCAACACAATCAATCGCCGCTTGCAGTTCTGCAGTCCATTAGTATAGCCACAAACCTACACAACCTTCTCCTTGGAAACAGGAAGGTCATTTTAAAATTATCTCCCTTCGATTTCTGGTCCCTGCTGAAATTCGGCAGGGTCTCCTAACCCTACTGTGCCTGCTGAAAGGAAGAGCACAGGACTTCCCGTGACGCGCTCGTCCTTCTCTCACCTCCTTTCTCCACGGTGAACACGAAGGCTTTCACCTGCCTGGGAACCTTTGATATGTCAGAATAAAATGGCCCATCTTCCATTTGAGAGGCATTTGGAAGGAAATGATGTCTTTTCTTCTACTAGCATAAAAACCCCATATGCCAAGCCAGGAAACCCAGAGCTATTCCAGCATTGCCCAAGGAGATCGGATTTGGCTCTTAGTGGGAAAGGCACAGGCTAAACCTACCAGTTTGTCCAGCTTCCAACCTAAGCCTGGTTCTGACTCTGGCTTCCCTCATGGCTTTGTTATTTTGGCTTACCTGCACCTCAGCTTGCTCTAGAGGTGAGATGAAAATAGCTGCCTACTTTTGGACAGGAATCACAAGGCTCAAGTAGCTCACAGGCTAAATACAGAAACGGCACAAGCACTGATGCCTGAGGTGCTGGCAAAGCGCAACTCACACCTATCTGATGGCCTGGTGTGCAAACCTGGGGAAGGTCATTTCTCCTAATTTTAGAATCACCCAAGGGCCAAACCCACCCCAGATCTTCTCCATAGGAATGAGAAACGGAGAAGCCAAACAAAAGCTGGAGACAGAATTAAGCCAACAGATTCACAGCCCAACTCAAAAAAGCATGGAACAAGCAGCCCTCACAGGAAGACAGGCACCTACGAGTGCCTCTCCCTGCTGCCCAGCTCCCCAGTACCACTCACCAGCCCCTGCCATTTCCAAGAGCATCTTCATCACCTGCAAAAGCTTGACCTGCTCGGCCAGGCACCATCCTGCCACCAAACTACTTGGGACACAGGGAAATATTCCCTGTGGTCCACAGAGTGCCTCAGCACCAGGGAACTCCAACCTACAAGTGGCGAAAAGCGTGCACATGCGATCTGACCCAGAGAGATGCAGACACGGCTGACGGACAGACAGACTCCCTTGCAGGGTTTTACTTGCAAGGTGAGGAGCGAGACGAGCCCTTGGGGAGCTCTGAGAAACTGGAGGGTTTTGTAATGGCTGCTCTAAGAATATTGTAATCATGCAGTAATTACGGTGCATCTCAAATCAACCAGGCAAATTACATCGTTATTATTACAACTGTCACCAACCTTGCATGGCAGGGACAGAGAGGCAGGCCATCCCTTGCCCAAGGAGGGAACAGGCTTACAAGAGTGTCGACAGAGCTGCAGCACAGACTCATCACACTCCCTTCAGGCCTGTCCAACCCATGTGATGGCAGCCTGGTAGCTTCCTCAAGTGACTAGGACCGTACCTGTACTTTCCTAGGCCGTAACTCAAGGTACAACATTTAATCAGTCAGGTTGATTTTACCTTTTTTTAATTAAACAAATATCTTCAAGCACAAGAGCAGCCCTTGTCATTTGGTTGGAACTGTCAGTCTTTCAAATACCATTCCTACAGATGACTAATCTGTAAAAGCAAGCATTACTAAACTCTTTGGCTCAGTCGATAATAAGCCAGAGCAGTAACAATAGTTGAGACAGAGAGGGAGAAATCAGTGCTGCCTGGGCTCAGAAGGGCTCAGTGCTGCTTGTGGCCCTAAAGCCTTTTTGCAGCTCGAGGGACTGGGGATTCCTGACAAATGCAGAATGCAGGTTGCAACAATGGGGGATGCGGCACGTCTGTGAGGACATCTCGGCACGCTTGCTCCTGCAAGTCGCTGTCACGTTGACAAAAAAGAGAACTTCCTCTTTCAGTCTCTCTGAATGCATTGGTTTTCTCCGTGCAGAGTGAAGACCTCGTTTCATTCTGCCTCCTCTGCAGGCTCTCTTTTGAACAGGTTTCCCTGGACTCCCTGATCCTCCATTTTCCCACATCTACCCAGTGTAACACCGCTTTGGGAAGCATCCCAAGATTTGCAAGCCGAAAGTGCACCATAGCGTTAGCAGCAGAGGAGTGCATGTGGTGATCCCAACCCGAATGCTAACACTCACCTACTCCACAACCCCTTTTCCCCGACAGATCGAGATCTCAGCCCTGGATTGCTGCATAGTTCACAATTTGCTCTGTAACAAGAATGACTCAGGCTGTCGGCTAAGTTATTAACTTCAGCAGCCAGAGTCTTTTCCCATTAGAGCATTATGGTACGAGATGCCTGGGTGAGACAAAAAGGACTGCCAGGCAGAGCACAGAGCGCACGAGACAGCAATGAGAAATAATGTTGGCAGATTATTAAAAGATAAATTGGAGGAAGAAAAGAGGTGCATGTGTGGGGCGACAGCTTCTGAAGACTGTAACAAATCCTTTGCCACCCGGGGCTTCACAGCTGTCAAATTTCCCAAAGCCAGGGGACAGGGCAGTGGCAGGGAGACAGCTTAGGTCCCCCTGCTCCACAGGTCAAAGCCCCCCTTCCACACACATGTCCTGCCAGTGCAAAACCCCAAAAGTATTCAGCAGCAAGAGGTTTAGGGCATGCAATGTTTTCCTGACCCCAGCACCTCTTCACGTGATTATGGTGACAATAATCCCAGTATCCTCACAATGCCATGGACAGTTACTCCTCCACAAAGGGCAGAAATTGGCAGCTGCCCCTCCTACTGTCCTTTGGGCTTTATTTATAGAAAGGCACCTTTTATTGCCATTTTTGCTTCTTTCTGAGGCTAGCCTGCGAGGCTCGAGGCAGAGAGAGCGTCTACACCTCCAGGATCCAGACAGCTCCACCTTGCCGCCAAGGGATTCATCTTAGAGTCATTTTATTCACAGTTATGCCTGCCAGGCCCCCTTCTCAATACTCTCGGCTGAACACTGGCTGCTGCACTTGGAGAATTTCAGAGCTAAAGTAACTACTAACTTAGAGTAACTAACTCTGTCTAAGGTAGATGTGACTTCAAACTGAGCCACCCAGGAATGAGTTGAACTCTCATCACATTGCTTCACAGTCTCTTTTAACAATCTCCTGCCACGCCTGAATCTCACTGCTCAGGCCAAGCTAGCACATACAAATCTATCAGCATCCTTCCCACTGCTCAAAGAGCCTACCACTGTACAGACACCTCACGTGCACGCCAACAGCTTCCCACGCAGGTAGAGTTGTCCTAGTCCCCACTCTTACCATTCAGATTCCACCCAGTCTTTTCAATGCTCCCGATTTTAGCACTTGCAGTTTTTTTTCCTGGTAAAAATCATGCCAGAAATGATGCTCGTCTAACTGACAAACAGAAACGAATACTTCCAAACCCTCGCAGGTCATTCCAGGAGCTGCACGCTCTCTGAAAATGAATATGTTAGAGTCACGCCTTGTGGATGTGCCACTGTTATAAGAAAGACACTGGAAGAATTATTCATTAGTAGTGACTTCTGTAGCTCTAGTCTCCATAACCAGCTGCCGTTCTTCCAAGTGGATCGCAGCCCATCTGAATAAACCTTTGAACGTCCATACAACCCCACATCACACAGCCAAAGTCAGCCTTTCCCGGGGCATTGCAACCCCGCAGCTACTGCAAGAGCCGAGGGTGGGAAGGATAGATTATTCCTGTATCTCACCAAGGCTGTAGGGAGCATGCAGACAGAGAGTGCCATAAACTGGCTGGCAGCCTTTCAAGGCTGGCAGGCTGGTGCCAGATTATACTTCTCTCTCCCAAATTAGAAGCAAAACGTGCCACTAGAAAGTCAGGTGAAAGCTGTCTCTCAAGGAAGCAAGGAGGCTGCCTCTCAGTACCACTGCGTGAGGCAGCATCTTAAAGCATCCTGCTAATCTGAGCACAGCCGTCGCCTCCAAATAAAGGCAGACCTCTAGGAGTCCAGCCTTGCTTTGTGCTGTCCCAAATCTGCCTACTTGCCCTGGCAGACACACGTCATGGGTTGCTTACCCCCACCGCAAACTGTGCTAGGATTTAATCACAGCACCATTCTTCTCCCATTTACACATTCACACCAAGCCCCTCATGGAAGCAGATAAATGGTATCATTACAAATACTTATCTTCCTCAGCCCTGAAGCCTGAGCTGGGCAGTGGTATATACTGACCGTAGCAGACACGAAAAGACCGAACAGGCACCGTCTCTGCCTCAGTCATGCAGGTTTACCATCCAAATGTCATCTCTGCACAGTCCTGCCAGGTTTCCAGCATCCAGCAAGCTCCCAGTTCAGAACAGGACTGCAGCTTACTCCGTATGTCTCATTCCCTCCTTCAGAGACCCAGCCCACTCACAGATCTGCCTCTCAGCAACCATCATGTGCATCTATTATTCAGAAGAAATATCAACTTATTCATGAGCCAAAATAGGTTCCAGGTAACGCACCCAGTCTCTAACAAAATTCCTCCTGCAAAGCTGCTCTTTTCTCAGCCTGGACTCAACCAAGAAGAGTGCAGTGCTTCTCTCGCTTTGATCCCTACAGAGGGTTTTACAGCTTTGTTATGGCGAGGGATAGGAGTTAACAACCCTGTCAGGCCGCTCCCTCATCATCTGGTTAATGTACCTCGTTAAATGGCTACGGCACAATATCGCTCACCTCCTGTACAGTCTACAAACTGCAACCATTCCCTTGGGCTTGCAGGTAGAGATCCCCACAAGGACAGAGGGATGGCAGGGCAAGGAGGGCATGGGCAGTGACATGGTGCCCACGGGAGGACAGTGACTTACCTAGCATGTTGTCACAGGCCCCTGCGGAGTTATTCACATACCACGGAGCCATCTAGCTACAGCAAGGCATGCCGGGGCTCACACAAAATAGCAAAGTTATGCTTCCTTTCCATCAAGTCTGAATCTGAATGTGGCAGTGCTGGACTGCTCAGGACAGTGTAATAGCTGCCCTGGGTTGGACGATGGCTCCTACGCCCATTGAAATAGTATGAATGATTTCTTCCAGCATTGCCCCTCACCTACACATACAGAAAATCCTTCCAGAAGTGCTACTCCTTTGCTGATGACTGGCAAGGCTGGCTGGGCAGGCACAGAGAGAAGGAGGCAGGAGGAAACACACAAGCTCAGTGCATCTCTTGTTGCACTGTGAGCATCCACAGATGTTCTAAAAATGAGCAGAGCACATCAGTGCAGACCCCAAAAAAGGCCCCCAAATCCTGCATTGGAGTGCCCAAAAATGGTATAGCACTCTGATGTGCTTCTCCTGTGCACGGATGGGCTGAAGGCCTTGGGAGAGGGGTTCTCACAGTAGTATTTCCTACCATAGGACTGTTGCATCAGTAGAAGAGTGGCACTACATTTTTGTTGTTGGATGGAGAAGACATGAGCTGAAGCTGGAAAAAGCTCACTTGGATGCACTAGCCAGAAGCACTGCAGGGACATCTGTGTCTCAGCAGAGCTCCATGTCACAGTCTATGGGATTCAGATGGAATACTCACAGAAGATCATCTAGTCCGGCCTCGAGTGGCCAGAGCAATGTCACTTCTCAGCGCTTGCTGGCTTTTGCTTATTCCCTAAGAAGCTGGACTCCCCCAAAGACTTTCCCATGCGGCCTCCGATAAGTATAGTCCTGGCCCTCACAGGGCCACCTGCGTTAAGACAAATGTGTTGGTACACATTTCTTCTTTAGCTTTAGAAGCTGCTAAACAGATGGAAAAACAAAGGACAAGATCTAAGGAGTTTAGCCAGAACACTTCAGCACCTAGGTGGTATTTATAGACAAGCCCAGGGGGAGGTAACCCAGGCACCCACTTCACTGTCACACTGCGTTTCTCTGCAAGAGGCCATGGTGTGCTGCTCTGAGGCAGCGTTACTCGTGCAGCTTGCTCAGCACCCACACACATATGCAACCAGATCCACTCATTCACAGCAGCACATGAAAGCATCTTAGCCCTCGCTTCGTGTCACCAGGACAAGAGAAGAGTATGGGCTATGCAAAACTACAAATTATCAAAAGTGGGATCCCTTTCCTACTGATGGTGATAGGAGTTATGCTTTTTATTCACTGAGAGCTGCAGTGGGCTCCGAATCACTCTAGCATTATGCTATGATAATGCTGGAAGCATTATAAATGCTTTGCATGCCAGACAAATCCTGGAGCGGGCTTCCAAATCCCCTCAAAATCCTCACTTGCGTCTCTACATTCATCCATTCATGAAATCCAGAGCAGAGCCTCAGCTTCCACCTTTTTGCTCCTGGTGTCTTTCCAGCTGAATGGAAGGTGAGGCAGAGTCAAGGTATTTCTTCTGGATTAGCCTTCTTTTGTTTTTCAGGTGCCAAATCTGAGGAAGAAACTGTGCTAGGGCATTTAAGAATGACATCCAGCAAGGCAGCTGAGACAAATCCCGTGCCCCTTTCTTCTGTCAGAAAGTGAAGTGTGTCTCATTCTCCGTGAGCTCTGGTCCCCATAACTACGGTGAGCTGTGGCACTGGAAAACCTGGGGCTACCCACGCAACACAACATAATGTGCAGCGTTCACGAGGCTGGAGGAGTGACACCTTGCAGCTGGCCAGAAGGAGATCTTTGTGCCGCAGCTGCAGTTGTGGACATCTGGCTCCAGATGAATTCCCACTCACAAAAGGTCAGATGAAAGCTTCACTGGCCTTGCAGTGCCCATCCACAGGGGCCTAGGGTGGGAGACACCCACTCCTGCTTCCTGCAGTGCCAGCGGTGTAGATCCCCACAGCAGAGCTCACTGTCTAGATTCTTTCTGTAATCAACGAGGAGAATTCATTTGGCCTATTTTAGATGAATGCCTTCAGAGGAGATGAGCTGCACCCTGAAAATGCCCATTTCTCTTTACTATATAGTTGAATCTACACGAGCCAACATCCACATCTTCAGTACACTTCAGCAAAGGGTTTCCCACCTTTCTGGGGGGTAAGCAGACTTTGTTCTCTGAGCTACAGCTTTCGATTCCCTACCCACTGGGCTTTGACAGCGTTCCCAGATGGCAGACAGTGCAGAAGAGCCAATTTTTCTGACAACACAGCCCACCAGTCTAGAGTGCAAAAGGCAGGAATGGAAGGAGAGAGTCTGAACTCTACTTCCCACATTGCATTAGCAGAGCACCAGCTGTTGTTATTTCAGAGAGAATAACCAGTCTCCAGCAGACACTGTGGAAGGAACTCGGGGATCAGCAGACACCTCTCTTCTGTGGGCTCTGCAGTACACGCATGTCTTTGCAACAGCCCAGAGTTGAACGGAGAGAATTCTCAACCATCATGTGAAGATGTAAATCCCCTCCCCAGAGGTTTCAGAGATATTTTTTTTTAATGTCTTTCTGAAGATTGTCCCACCCTAATGGGCAGAATTTCTTCTCTGGGTTCGCATATCTTTGCCAGGGGACTCCCTAATCACCTTTCCCTTGTCAGCATTTGGCTATGATTCCATCAAAACCAAGCATGCAGTATTTTCTCTGTCCATCCTGTTTATTTACATGTTATGCTCCAGTGCAGAGCCTAGACGTTCACAGCACCAAGGACTCTGGAGTATCAAACCACGTCTCAGGAACTAACAATAAATAGCATCCCAGGGCAGCATACAGGCTGGAGCTGGGCCAGCAGTGACCAGTGTATTAACACACCCTTTGAGAGCTAATACATCACCTGCTCTTAAAGAACAGCACAAGAAGTGCAGGAAGCCTTGAACAGAAGCTTAGCTCTTGTCCCGTCTTTAGGAAAACAGCTCAGATCCAGGCAGAAGGGGGATCTTGAGCATTTCCTATTTATTCTGCTGTCACTGCCAGGCATATCACTTTGTGTTCCCCATGGCTCATACGGACAGGATAGCTGGAGGGATTTCTGAGGTACCACTGCAGCTGGCAAATTGCTTAAAGGTTCTGTGGTACTCAGGCAGGACAGGGTATTTCTCAGACAGAAACACAGAGTATGCGTGCATCAGCACACCGCTGTACAAGGGGAAGAACACAGACTTCTATACACAGGCCAGGATGGAAGACACAGGTGTGCGAAGCTGCCTGTGCAAGTGTGCTCCAGGCACAGTACAGGTACCCATAAGGTATCTTGCTGCACAGGAGTCATTTTATGAGCCTGCGAACAGCGTGCCTTGGAAAGCGCCACTTGGTACAACTAACAGATCCACAGCTGGAGAGGGTCAACAACAGGAGGAGGACTAAACTGGCTAAATATGTGGCACAAAGCCATTAGCACTGCAAGAGACCGGGATCTGCTCCCTAGCACAGTGAATTGTTCTCAGTTATTTCCTCAATCTCTCAGTGCCTCAGTTCCCTGGAGGCGTGGAGTTCCCATTAAAAAATGTAGGAGGATATATTCAATAGTGACTAATACCCTGTATTACTTAGAGCACTTGGGGGTGGTCCACGTGTCTAGATCAGGATATGAAGATTAATTATGGGCCACACCCTGTGATCTCCACTCAGCAAAGCCCTTATTAGCTTCTGAAGGTGAATCCAGCCCTGATGTCAACTTGCCAACCCAAACACAAACAGTTGGGGCTCGCAGGAGAAAGAAGGAGAATCTACCTTCACTCTTCAGACCTTGTGCTTGGCAAAGACCACTTCTCTTGCCACCAGAGAACAAAAACACCGGTAGGTAACCGATTCAGGTTCTGTATGCAAAGCATAAAAGACAACGTGTTACAGAGAACAAGGACCCATGAAAAAGACACTGCAGAGCACCCTTCCAATGACATTGCTTCCAGAAGATGCTTTGCCTTCGGGTGAGTTGAAGCCACACCAAATGCGCCTCCAGCCATATCCCCAAACAAGACTTAGAGCTACAGCCCACGTAACTTTTCAAGGCTACTGCATGCAATGGATGGCTGCAGAAGAAGTAGAGGGTAAGAAAGCCACAGAGGGAATCACACACAGAGAAAAGGTGCTGACCAAGGCCTTCTGTGTCGCCAGAAGTCAGAGATCTTGCTGGTAAGCCCGTATGAAAAGCAGCCCTGGAAGCCAGGCAGCCTCTGGCACTACTCATCCCTGCAAGACAAAATGCCCAGTGATGCAAGACAGGACCATATCCTGTCTTCCTATGGATTCAAATCTGCCCACTGGGTTTTGCTTTAAGAACTAAAAATTGCTTTTGTGCAACTTTTTTTTTGAGCTAGTAGAAATAGAACAAGGGCAAGAGAGAGCAAAAGTATTGCAAAAGGTAAGTCTCCAAGAAACACTAAAAAATGAATTGCAACATTTGCTCTAGTGTGTCCCTTAAAAGACAGTTCTTTTCATTTCCCAAGGCTTCTGCTGTCGCAACATGAGGGTGCTGGAAAAGATTAAAAGGGCAGACGCGCTGTTTTCCTTTCAGAAAGCACTATTTTGACATCGAGCAGCCAGCTTCGCACGAGGGGAGAGCGTGTGCTCACACTTGTTACTGGAAGATGTCTTCGTCAGCTTAGGCCAGGTCTCCCAGCTATGGCAGTTGGTTGCCAGAAAGACGCAGCATTTGTGAGCACGCTAAAAAGCGACGAGGCCCTGCACGGTGGAGGCACTCGCTGCTCTTCTTGCCTCAGAAGGTGCACAACTGCTGAGTAAACACCAGGAAGATCCATAATAACACTGCAGGTCAAGGGAGGAAAGAGAGCACATCCAGGCATGGCTGTAGTTGGCTGGAGCTCTGTGAGACACTGCTCCGATGAGGACAAAGTCGCAGAAGAACAGAATCACTGGCCCCAGTGGCACTGTGTCAGGCCTGTGACGCAAACAAGGTGACAGTCCCTTCCTAGGGTTGGGGTACTATCGCCCCTTTGCATTCACTCTCCACTATGAGCCACCTCAATGGGTCAGAAAACTTTGGGATGCCAACTAACAAGTGGGAAAGCTCTCCCCCTCTCCTCCTTGCCGACACATGCATGCAGAGGGAGACTTTTACGGACGCCCCCTCACTTTGCTGTCCTAGAGAATCGAAATGACATGAGACTTGGGTCCCCTCTTCTGCACCTTCCTCAGGTCAGCCTGGCTTGGAGGGAGTCAGCTCCCATTAAAGCAGTTAGTGCATTGCTAACGACTCCAAGTTCACAGTGCTCCCACCGGAGAAGCTGTCAGTGTTTCACTAGGAATGTCTATGGGAGGGTGCAGGGAGGGATTTATAACTCAGCTGCATGAAATGGGAAAGTACTCAGAGCCAACGTCACCTATTTCATTTTTCTTCTTCTGTGTTTCACACCCCCATACATATTCAACCAGAAAAATAAAATTGATGGTCAGCTACCTTCCCATTCTAGTAGCATCCACTGTCCTGATGGCTTTGGCCACTTCCAAAGCTCTTGGCCCCTATCACAGAACTAACCCTCATGGGAGAAATATCCTTCTTTTTCACTGTCCAATTATTCGGTTCCTTCACCCGAACATCTTCCATATTCCTCAATGCTTTGAAGCTGACACAGAAAACAGAGTTGGGTGCTACATACAAAAAGAAGATATTTTACCCTCTTAGCCGAGTGCCTCCATTTTCCCACACTTTTTTGATCCCAACTCTGTCAGGTAAGCCAAGTAATCCCAACCACTCTAACTTTCTAGACAAATCTTGGTCAATTCATTCACACTGGAGATCTGTGTACAGAGAAGGACTAATTACACGAATAAGGCAAGCAGTATGCATCTCGGGTGAGTTCGGAGAATTTCCTCATACAAGCAAGGATTACTCACAAAACAAAAGAATGGCTTGAAGCTCCACTGTACATTTACACAACCCTTCGTCCGTATTTATGTGCACGCACAAACACACCCAACCTCACACATTTACACAAGTTGGTAACACCTCACTGTAGATGTTCAGGAACACCAACAATTTAGACAAGTATGTACAGACCTATGCATCAGACCGCATATTCTCTTCCAGTCCATACCATTGGACCATAAGCTCCTTAGATGTGCATACACGCTCTTACATCAATTGACCGCACACTGGGGCTCGTGACTTTCTGCACTGTGCGCACACAAGTGGGGACTTCTGAGACACGTCATTATCTAAGTAACCAAAGCAAATGCTTCCTAATCCCATGCCAAGACCCATCAAGAAGCCATCGAAGGCAAGGGGAGGAGGGGATATCTGATGGACAACACAGAACAAACAGATATTGCAGCATCAAGATCCTGCAAAAGATAATGAGGGATGTCCAGCCAAGACCTCTACTTGCTGGGATTAATAGGATATGGGCTCCACAGCTGTAAACATCAGGTGCTCCTCAGTGCTTTCCCAAACATCTGGGTTAAGCCACCTCCCAATACTATTTGAAGTTGCGCTTTCTGGTCTGACTGAGAGAAATCAAGACTTTCAGGGTCACAGACCCAGGAATTGAGTCAGAGAGAGGCCCAGTAGGGAAAAGGAAGAAAGCATCATTCGTGGGCAGCTTCATTGATCACCATGGGCTTTCTCCCCCATAATCACTATTTTCCATCCCCACCCACTCCCACAACATAACATGACACAGAGATCATTCCTCAGATGGCAAAGCATCACTCAGCTATCTCCTATTCCTCCAAAAGATAGCACTCAGAAAGCTTTTCTCTTTAAGCAGCCTGAAAGTTGGCTCCCACCACTGCTGGCAAGAATGAAAGGGATTTCAGTTCCCCCTCCTCCTAAATCCCATCCCTTTCTGTTGCCAAGAAAAGGCAGAGGATAACCAAGGGAAGGGAAAAGCAACTCTCAGTCGCCTCTCACCTCCATCCCATCTTTCTGTACAGATGCACGGGTGGGCTGGAAGGGTGTGGGGCCATTGTAGTCCCCACGCAGCTTCCCTGAGAGCTGCATGCAAGTCCAGGAGGGGAGCCTCAGAGCAGGTGCAGGTCTGGGAGGGCAAGGCTGGGAGGACAGTGCTCCTGGAGGCGAGACACCGGCATATTTCCCCATAACCCAGCCAGCCTTCCCCAGGCAAAGCAGCTTGGTGTCCTCAGGCACCCAGCCTGAAAAAGGGGTGGTGGGGGGGCAAAGTGATCTCCAGCACTGCAGCCCTCAGGACCCATTCTGCGTTCTTTAAATACACTGGGAGGGGTAGAAAAATCGCTTTGAGTCTTTCCTGCTTCCTCCCACTCCCTGCCCGCTGCATACGCACAGACACACACACACACAGAGCCCTGTGCATAAAGGATCTCTGTCCTGCTCAGCTCAGCCATGCAATGCCTGCAAGAGGCAAGAGTTACCTTATTCCCACAGCCTGAACCGCCTTCTCTCTCCATCGTGGCTGGGAAGCTGCTCCCATTCATGCTTTAATCCCTGGGAACAGAGGCACGATTCAAAGCGGCTGTTCACCCACCAGAGTGGGCTCCCCTCAGCAACCTCCTCCTCCTTCTCTCCTCCCTTTTTCCTCGTTTGTTGGGTCCAGATTTTTCTTTTTTTTCTATGTATTCTTTCTTAATCCAGGCAGCAACCAAGACACTCCTTCATTGCCTCTCTGCCTTGCCGCTTCACTCGCAAAGAAACAGCGTTGGAGAGCTCCTTCCTCCTCCACTGCCTCTGTGGACCTCCGGTTCCCTAGGTCTGCTTTTCTGCAGCGTGGCGTTAAGGGAAAGAAAGAGAGTGAAAGAGGGAGGGAGCGAGCGTGCAAACAGGGAGGAGGAGGAGGAGGAGGAGGCCAACAGGGTGCAGGAGGAAGAAGCCAGAGAGTGGCTGGGTGGCTTTTTTTCCAGGCCGAGACGACAGCCTAT